>NC_092691.1:26264334-26324334 GCF_964275005.1 Diadema setosum | reverse complement strand
AAAAGTATCGTACAGAATAACCATTAAAATGGAATTAAGTGCTGCAATCTACATCCCCTTGTAGGATTTTTGCCCATTCTGTGATTTGTCAGGCTCTCAGCTTGTAAAAGCAAAGTAAAATTACATTTCAAACATACAGGCAAATTTCTAAACTCGAAAGCGACTTCATACTTCCGTATGATATGTTTTCATCGTAAGATGCGTCGCCATGGATAAAACATTTGTAATTCTGTTGACACATTTTTTGCTTATAATATTGATTGAATTCTAAAAGTGATTTCGAAACATAATAAAACAAGAAGGTGTAAACTCACCGAGTGAGATACATAATGCCAGCATCAACGCACGAGCGAAAGACGCCATTTTTGCTTGCACGTCTTCAGAAAATTGCGACGTACTTGAGATACGGCCGCGGCGCAAGCACCTCAACGCAAGAAATGAATCTGGTCTTGCTATAGCCATTTCAGAAGTGTTGTTTTCTTTTTTTTTTATTGTGTTTTCCCTCCAGCTCAGTAGCAAAGGAAACGCCCCTTATTACGTGAACAAAGTCAAGCAGACATATATATTATTCCATAAATTTACTGCACAATTGGAATTTACACACGCAACCCACAAGGGGCAAGGGGCAAGCTCTTTTTAGTGTGTGAGCGAGTTGGCAAATCGCACAAAGCAAACAGAAAATAACAACGGAATAATTAATAAAAACAGGCGTTGAACCCATCGTACCAACACTGTTACTTTCCTGTAACGAGGGTCAACCCGGGCGTCGGCAAACTGAATATTTCATAATCATGACCTGCACAATTCATCAACAATAAATAAAACCACAAAAATCGGCAAACAGTGATAAAAAAAGTTATATATGCTCGTTTCAAATCTTTAGTTTATCGCAGAGTGATTTTCCCCCCAGATAAGCCTTAAAAAAAAGCTATCAATACAATTTCAGTAAGGTTAAGTCTGTAATTCCTCGTAATTTGCCTTGAACCCAGTGTCTCTGCAGCGCCTCGCCTTACTTGGATTTATCACTCTCAAAGTTAGAGTTTCTCTCTTCTGCTGAGTTATGAGCGAAGTGTTCATGCACAATGTACAAGCCTCGTGTTTAATCTTCGTTGGTCAATACATTCTTCTCTAAACAATGCTTACGTGACACAACTTCAAACTGCAATACACATAATAAACAGAAACAACAGCAATTATCTTGTCAAGAAACAAAAAAATTAAATGAATTAAAAAGGATGGTAGAACTACTGATTATATCATTCCTTTTTATTACATGCAATTATTTCGAGCTTGAGAGCCGACTACAGTTCAGAGATCTTGTTGATTTTGGCACGAATACTGATTTGTTTAAGATAGTTAGGGAGATTTTTATACAATATCAAACATAGCCAAAGTCTTACAGCAAACAATCAAACTCATTAATCAATATAAGGAAGTTTGGTAACCATCTCCCACACCAAAGCATCATCATCTCAAACATACAGTATGTGATGGCAACGATACAAATTCAATCCTCTTGACTACTTGATTATTTCCCACTATTTCTCATAGATAATGATTATATATACATATATCATACAGAAATAGAAAAACATTGAATGCTTGGCAAAGTTTCTTTGAAATCGAACTAAGGCAGCTACTTTGTAACTTGAATCGCGAAATCTATCAAATGATCATTGTTCAATCCTTTTAATGCTAAAAAAGGCACATAGAAACCAACCCCAAGATAACAACGTTGGTAGCATGGAAATTGCACTCATAAAACCTACACCGTCTCACATCTAGTCCATAAAACACAAAACTTTTGAAAATTACACTTTCAATGTCTGCCTTGGAGTATATTTTCTTTTCTTCCATTGAGAACATGTATTATGTCATACAATAAAGATTAATCCTTTTCTAGATTTTCCTCTTATAGAAATAGACGTGAAGGCATATTCATAACACTTTATTGCATGGCAATTTGCTTCAAACAGTTAATTGAAACATCTCGTCGGTTTATTTACAAACACTCAAGTCTGTGATAAACTTTTAAAGGTTCTCTGAGCGAACATGCAAGTTATGCTCAGTCGAGGGGAAGGTGCATTCCAATGTCTTTTGTTAAATATATCAGTACTTCAGCAATGATTGGCAAATGAGGTCACAACAGGAATATTGGTTTGGAAGGATTGCTTTTTTAGTGGCGTATCCAAATAATATGAAGAACAAGGCAAGTGCCAAAATGTGTCTCGCCCATTCACGTAGTAGAAATAAATGTTTTTTCTAATTCCCGGAAGTTCATTGACCCTACAACGACCTTTGACCTTGTGGTGACCTTCAACTCACCAGGGGACATTTACCAGCCAAGTTTGGTCACAAACGGATATACGGATCAAAAGTTATGAGCCATAATCGAAACGTACCGTAAAAGATTAACATCGGGCCCTAAATTCCTTGACCCCTGCCTGTGACCTTTGACCTTGTGGTCACATTTAATTCACCAAAGGACATCTACTATTCAAGTTTGGTCTCAAATGGACATATACATCAAAAGTTATGAACCATAATCGAAACGCGCAGTAAAAACTTAATATTGGGCCCCTTTCATTGACCCCTGCCTGTGAACTTGACCTCGAGGTGACCTTCATGTTTGGTAAAATATGTAACTCTGTATAACTACTCTTC
Source organism: Diadema setosum (assembly GCF_964275005.1). Classification (NCBI taxonomy): domain Eukaryota; kingdom Metazoa; phylum Echinodermata; class Echinoidea; order Diadematoida; family Diadematidae; genus Diadema; species Diadema setosum. The sequence goes on along the minus strand of NC_092691.1, from coordinate 26,321,670 downwards.
CCTTTAAGTTTGATTAAAATTGAAGACCTCAGTAGAGAGTTATTCAAGTTTTTTGTAGCTTTACGGACGGACGACGGACGAACGGACAGATGCCACATGCGATCCCTAAAGCTCCTGTGACACTTTGCCGGATAGGCCCACCGTAAAAGAAACGGGCGAGATTTTGCTCATCCCTTGTTCAAATCGTCAATCCGGTGAACAAAGTGTACATTTTCCGTTTTAGAGGAGCGTACATACACGGTCTAGCTGCCGAACAAAACGCACCTTGGGCGATTGTGTACAGGACAGTGGAACGCGCGCAAATGCATAAGAAACGACTATTGAACCGCATGCCCACAGGACAGAACGCACGAGGAGCAAAATAAATGGGTGACGCATGAGAAGTACATCGAACGTAAGAGAATCGTGCGTACTCGTTTAATGTGCTGTACATAGCCGTTCCATCCGTTCCATTTTTTGCAGCAGAGCACTCTACAGGAGGCCTAGCGGATGGAAACGCGTGGAAAACGACAAAGTACAGTATAAAAACAGGAGAAAACATACAACTATCGGAAAAGGGTCAGATCGCGCTATCTATTTTTGGTGAGAAAAAACTTTGTGCATGCTCAAAGTTTTCTGGCCGCTCTGACGGAAATCAGCGGAAGATAAACGTCCCTCCAAAGAATAAAAAGGACATGTGAAACGCATTTTAACGGATATCAACGGATGCCAAAAATTGACATTCGTTTTTAATGTGTTTGCCATATCCAGCAAAGTGTGACAGGGGCATTAGTCTCCCCTTTCCTCCTGTGGGCTCGACAAAAATAGAAGAAAAGGTAGTTAGAAATATATAGCATGATTCTAGATATTCGTTTCACCACAAAAGTTATGTTGAGGGTATCATAAATCAACACAAATCAATATGCAATCGAATTTCAGGGAACCTTTCAAGGGACTGCACAGTCATGGTTGAGGTGAGGACTCAGGTTTATACTATTTTTTGGTGAGGTAATGAGAAACCTCTTTATGAAATATGAAAGAGCATGTAATTTCAAGAAGGATTCAGCTCTTATTTGATGAAAATTGGCCTTATGAAATGGCTGAGATATCAGAAAAAGCAATCACAGGTCATTCATTGAATACAAGATCATCAGTCTTATGTCCGTGGTAATTGACACAGTTGTTAGAGGCTCATGAACGCGCCAGTACGCACTACTATTGGTTTGTAGAGAGTAGACAAATATTCCAATGTTTATTGTTGATGATCAAAATTTACTAACCCTATTCATTACCGTTTGGTGGTTGACGATTTGGATGTCTGTAACGCCTCATATCACATACATGTTTATAGTGATTGTGTGTCAAAGTTACCCATCATGGCTATAGCTGTAATGGTTCCATTTGTATGTCCGACTTGGGTTATTGTTGATCATCTATGATGCCTTTGTATTGCATTTTGTGGTTGTAAAACGCATGTATTGCATTGTAAGATTAAGACTTAATATGGTAAGTTCTCATTTCAATAACGCTGAACTGCCCGTAGAATTGTACCTTCCGCATTTTAAAGAAAGGAGGTTAAATAAGATTCGGTGTTATAATGAATATCACTGGAATAAAAGTCTTTTCATTCCCTTGCTGTGTTTTTATTTTAATCGAGCAGAGCTCTTTTAACAAACCGGACATTAGGGGAAATCAGAACTCTTAGTGACAGTAAGTATGTTTACATAACTTCAGTAATCCTGTAAATTGTATCAACTCTCATTATTTATTGTCAAAATCAACTGGTAAGGTCCTTATCTGAGCATGCTATGTAATTTTGTTCGCTTGTGATTGTTGAAACATTTGTACGTAAGTGTGTGTTTTGTCTTTATTTTTTGTCAATTAAGAATAAATACAATCAGTCACTACGAGTGGAAACAATTTTATTCATTCATTTTTTTTTTTGTAATTACATTGCACGTACAACATGCCGATCAACGTGAACACACACATAGTTTTGTACATGCATAGTTAAATTCATATTTGTACACGTGTAGGATACTTTTTTACGGCTGTAAATATGGAGCATGCCCGGTTGATCAATTTTCAATTTTACAAGTAAATACCTGTGAAAGACATCGGAGGAAGTCAATGTAATTAAATAACTATATATGTCAGAATTTTATTCCTATCTTTATATTCGACGATGGTGTTCCACTAGAAATGAATGCATAGTGATTACACAAAGTGTAACATAATTCGATCGGATTGAAGAGACCACTGTAATGACACATTAACTTTAATACAATACTACGAAACGTACTCATTATTTAAAAACTGAAGTAGCAAAATGGAGAAAGAAATACCCTTAAAAATTTAAAAGTCAAAGTGAATACAGGAATATGACAAAGGAGCAGGTTGAAGCGAGAATGGGGTAAAGAGATCTTAATGACTTGTTGTCTTAGGAAAGGCAAAGTCACCAGGTTACAACTGGACAATTAAATAATGTGCCCCGATAAGCAAAGAGAAGAAAGGGGAAAGAGAGCAAAAGAGAAACAAGCACAAATGTATACCATTATACCCTATATATATATATATTATTATTATTATTATCATCATTATTATTATTATTATTATTATTATTATTATTATTATTATCATTATTATATCATATCATATTTCATATATAGTACAATGTATAGTAGGATGGAAGGCGTTGCTTTATTGACTTAGCTGGACTGTTCAGCTAAGTCACTATGAAAGCAACGCCTTCCATCCTACTACATATATACTATGTATATACTATACATATAGTTGAGCACTGTCAGCCATATTGCAGTTCACACTTAAGTAATTGTGTATAGTACGTAAGTAATTTCTTATGTCTGTCTTACTATCCTTATAGTCCTTTATGTCTGCCCGTTTCACCAGACGTCATGATATCAAATCTTTAATACATTAATTCCTTGACGAATCTTGAGATGCCCTTATCTTCAATAGTCATTTTCAAAATTTATAAGCTATGCTTCTCTAGTGAATTCTTCTTGTCCATAATTATACAGTTAAATAGATAAGATAATAGTTGCTTACTTGTTCATTTATCGAATTACAAAGATAATACTATGATTGTGCAATGTATTGTTGATGCTTTTGTGACTTGAAATTCTCGTAAATATTCTTTACTCGTGTATGCGTTATGCATATTGTTCTGTATTACTTTCTACGGAAACTAAATTATTTGAAATTGAATTAAATGTAACACGCTACCCAGTACCTGTTGAAGCTTACGAATCTCCCGGGTCCCGTTGCTAGAAACTCACTTTGCGATTAAAAGGAACTTAACATCAAATGCAAGTACAATGCATTGCCCTCAAACTGCGTTTGATTCGTGTGTTCCGTTGCTAGAAGAAACTTGGATTTGATAGCAATTTGCGTTTGATTCTTGTTTATTATTCGGATTTAATCATTGTGGACGATGCTAGACTGAAATTAGCCGAAATAGATCTATGCAAATAGCAAGCGCGATGTCTGTACATCGCAGCAAACGACGGCGGTAAGTACTGAAAAGTACCTTCAAATACGCAAATGATTGTGTCAAATACTTGAGTAATGAAGTTTAACAGAACACTAAGTTAGGATTTAACACATGTTTAAATTGCAGGATATACACTGAATTTGCTTGTTTACATTCATGCTGACTTCAGTCGTTCAAATACACATTCTGCGATATGACGTTGAAATCAAGGATAGTGGGACTGTGAGAACAGCTGACGCTATGGTTATGATAGTGAGTAGTACGTTGGCAAGGAGTTTTTACGATCCCATTTATCGCAACTTGTAGTTTACACTTTGAATAATTTCTGACGTGTACGAGATCTTTATTACATAAATTTGGTCGGCAAATACAATGCTGCAGCGAAAAAACAACAACAACAACAAAGGCTAATTACAATAGAAAGTCTATGATTTCAATTTCGCGTGGTTGTCATTGCAAGGTCGCCCATATCAGGGAGGTGAGAAGTCACCTCGCTGCCCATATACGGCATTACACGTATCTCTATGAACACTATGCTGTAGCTACGTACGTTTAGGTACATGCAATGCTATCTTGGGTAGACGACAACCAAGGCGGGGGGGGGGGGGGTGGGGGTGGTAATGGGATGGTCGTTCGTTTCCGTACTGTTACAGACAGTGAAACTTATCATCAACGGACTGCATTTTTGTAATTGATGGAAACGGACTTTCAAATGAATTTCTGCATTATTTCAGCAACTGTTTTCATTTTTCCCAATCAAATAAAGCTTTGCTGAAACAAAAGTCAGCATACTGGTTACAACGCCATTTTTGCTATAATATTTTTTGATTTTCTATTGACCATTATGAAAGTTGCGTTTCATTAGAATTTCACAGAAAGTTGTTATTTGCGCACGAAATCAAACGCAAGTCCTTTCATGAATCAACGGACTTGCACTAAAAAAGTTGGGTGCGATTTGGGTGACTTGCATTTGATTTTTCGAATTGCGTTTAAATGCAAAGTTTCTAGCAACGGTCCCCAGATGCCAGCTGCCATCAACCGACTTTGGCTTTTCTTATGATAAGTTCCGCTTTGTAGTCCTTTATCAGTTATTTTTGTTTTCATCACTGATAATGGATTTAATCATTCTTTTATTGTCGTTTTAAATGAGGCCAATTAACATTCACAGAGTCCGGCTAATTTCAAGCAGTGTTTCCCTCCATCGTTGGAGTGTTGAAAACCACGGGGTTGGAGAAGCCAGTTTCTGTGGCCAAATTGCTTGGTTTCTTCCCGGAGAAAGGGATTTCATCGACGTCCTTTCTGTAGGAGATATTGAAGATTCCCTTCCCGTTAAACGCCGACTGGCGCCTAAAAACGAAGCAGCCGATCAGCACGCCGACTACGATCGCCAAGAAGGCTGCCAGCACGATACCGACAATCGCTCCCGTCGACATAGTCCTTGGATTCTCTCCCGTGTCATCAGTTGTCGATGCGTCTGGGAGTGACGTTGAGGGCGGGGTAGCTCCTCCGGTTGTGGCCAGTGTTGTTTGTGGTCTCTTTGGCAAGGGAATGTCTGCAGCGTGACATGCAACAGACCATAAAAATGTTACTCAGAACAGAGAAGCGCTGCAGTCTTTACACTCGTATGAGCCTATAAAACAGTCTCTTATTTATGTCTGCAAGTTTTCGCGAGTTCAATTCACATATTGCCAATCCTAACGCAGTGCCTCAGTGAATTACAACGTGAACAGAATACACTTTAATTCGTGAACTACAGTATGTCCCCCCCCCAAAAAAAAAAAAAAAAAACCAATCAGATCTTCGCATTGATAACACCCAATATGATATAACTGTCTAAATGCTACTTCAAGGTCTTAAAATATAACATCTTAGCTCTACGTATTTTGCAGAAAACCCCATTCAATTTGCTTAAGCGGTCACAGAGAAATGTGGATTGTTGTAAAGCATGTCATGAGTCTGATTCTTCCATGTTTAGCACTTCGATGCTCTTGTGTGTGAATACAATAGACAAAACAAGGAGGGAAGAGATTCCTGACATCCTCTACCAAATTCCTCATTTCTCTTTGACCACTGAAGCAAATCGAATGGGGTTTTCTGTAAGATGTGGGCAATGAGTTATAGTTTCATACCCTGAATTTATATTTAGATTGATTCACCATTTTTGAAGATATCATTGCGGAGCTCCCGTTATATATATATATATATATATATATTTTTTTTTTTTTTGGGGGGGGGGGAGGGGGACATACGGTACATACAAATAAAAAGGCGGATCCAACGATATGTGTGCAAAGTTTATTAAATAGCAATCTCATTGCTATTTCATTATGGGGTTTTCTCTGTTGGCTTCCCCAGTCAAAAGACACGTGTCAATTTGATTCGTATCTATGTATTTGACTCCCAGAATGTATTAACGAGTCTCTTTCTATCATATAATATAATATAAATAATTGCATGTGTTCCTTTTTCCTTACGTTCGTTGGAATTTGCAAGCTGTAATGCAACTAAAAGTGTTTAACTAATATTCACAGTAATTTCGGGCTAACCTCCAAGGTTTAATGGATGGGAAATGCTCGATGAAACTTTTTTTTTTTCGCACAAAGTGCAAACCTTCAAAATTGATCTTTTCAAGACGTTTACGTTAGCAGTATCTATCCTGTCTACAACCGTCTATATCAGTTCTCTTGTAACCATGATACTATCTAGATAGATAGACAAATCGATTATCCACTCTCATTCTCATTCAAAATTCTTATTACGCTGATTATGCATGCAAACGTCAAAAATGTATGACTCCTTGAAATGAAATACAGTATAATATATCGTTTTAATGAACATATATGGTTGTAACGAAATAAATAAAGGTTTATTAAGATTTAGGGCTGTTGCAAGAAATCCATGGCTGTGAATCCACGGAAGAAGTTGAAATTCAGGTCCCCCAAAACGTTTATCTTTATATCGTTCGCTGTTCGACTGTAAAGAAATTTCCGTATGAAAGAAAACTGCCAATCTCAAGGAGGGCATGGTTTGTATATCCCATTCATTTAATTCCGGGCTATTTCAGTATCAGTCTCATTACCTGATTTCTTGGTGTGAGATTATTTGTTGTTGCTGTTGTTGTTGTTGTTGTTGTTGTTGTTGTTATTGTTGTTGTTTTGTTGTTGTTGCTTTGTAAATTTCATTTACTCTCTTTCCATCTCTCTGGTGTGACAGAGATTTTTTTAAATCGTGTTTGGGGTTTGTTTTTTGTTTGCTTGCTGTTTACGAATGTGCATGACTTCCATGCACAAAAAAAAACCAACCACCATGCATTTGAAATGGGGGCCATTCACGAGACCGACACCCACGAGTCATACAGCCCACGAGTTCGACATTAAAAAGAGGTTCATGAGTAAGACAGCTCACGAGTCATACAGCCCAGGAGTTCGACACTTGGAAAATAAAGCCCATGCGTTCGACACTAGGTAAAAACAGCCCACGAGTTCGACAGATACAACACGGGGCTTAATGTGTCAGTCTCGTGGGCCTTGTCTGCTTAAGTGTCGAACTCAAATAGGCTGTATGACTCGTGAGCTGTATAACTCGTGGGGTGTATAACTAATGAGCTGAATGACTCGTGGGTGTCGGTCTCGTGACGTGCACCCTCTACAATGGTGCTGTCCTTATCCAGAAAATATCTCCTTTTTCAGAGAGTCTCTTCAGGACGACACACACCCACACAAACACGCACACAAACACACACACACATACACACAACCACACATACTAAACTTACACTGGGCACATGCATCCAGCTGCTTCGTGATGATTGTGTTGTCGATAGCTATCACACCCGTGGTACTGTTGCCGTGAATTTCAGCTGATGTAGGAAAATACATAAAAAGTGTGACTGAACGTTGGGACCGATTCTTATCCAAGAACACATTACAGGTGCCACGTAATCCTAGGTACATTTCTAGCGCTTCCACATCTACATGGCCGCACAGGACATACACATTTGTCTTTCCATCTATGACACATCAGTACTATAAATACAGATGATGTATACCAACAAACGTAAGAGTGCTATAAACCTGTGCTCTTTCAAACGTATAAACATACACACATACATACATGCACACGCACGCACACACACACACTCACACACACACACACACACACACACACACACACGAATAGATATGAAACGATTAAAAAACATAAAGCTGGCTGAAATAGAGTAAACTTACCCGGAACGACGACTGAAAAATATCGAATCCCAAGGTCCAATTTCCATGGTTCCAAGTCTGTCCCATATTGCCCGAAAGCGTTGCCAAGGTAACCAACTTCTGAGTCGAAACCTCCTGAGCCTCGATCACGAGCTGCTGTTGGCTGTCGTCACTGAGGATGAAGTCAGCAGTGAAGCAGTGCGTTACACCCAACAAATCGTACGGGCTGGAGAGAAGGACCGATTTCTTGTTCTCAGTCTGCGGTGAGCCCCGGATGTAAACGAAAGAGGAAGGCACTGGGATGCCACACAAGGAAAGAAAATACACCAATGAAAGTTGCTTAAGATTTTCGTTTACTGATAGGCTGAAGATTTAATTCATGGACGCAATTTAACATTTTGGCAACCCGAACAGACTGACAGAAAGTAAAACAAAATACATCCAGGATACCTTGTGTTCATCGGTAGCAGCGTACTTACCGCTGATGATCTCGTTGAAGGGAGGGTCCTCTGTCGCTAAGACATCATACCATCTCCACACCGAGTCGGCACTCTCGTCGTTGTCGTACCCACAGAAATCGAGACCCTGTTCGAAGGTGCAGATGGCCTCGGACGGGAAACCATCGCAGGGCTGGGGGAGGAACTTTATGTCGTCGATGGCAATGTCGCTGAGAAAACCCATGCCCGTTTTGCCTACAAATGTTATCTTTGATGTAAATATAAAAAGAAATAAATAAAAGAAAGAGAAAATTACAAAACTATCTCAATTATTGGTTATAATTTCTTGACCTGTTTCCCTTTCACTTTCAGTTTTGTCATTTTTTTTTAACTAGGTAGAAGACAGGAGACAGGAGAGAGGATATCAGCAAAATCATTAAAAAGAAATCAAATCAAGCTGTAATGAAGAAGATCAAGAATATTTTAGATTGACAGGGGTTTACCTGAAAATCAGCTCCACCAGCTATCGTAGAAGGAATGTTGACGTTAGCAGGAATCCATTCGTCGCCATGATTACCGCTGACGCTGAATAGCAAGGCGTCGTTTTCTCGTACAACTGACCGCAGTTTCACTGACAGAGCGCCCGTGTCGTCCCCGTAGGCGTGGTAATAGAATCGGAGGCATAGGTCGTCAAATTGGCTATTCATCAACGGCGATACTAGGATTGCATCACTATCAGGGCGTTGTGGGATGGATGATTCAATATACATATAGTGACCTGGAAAAGGGAGACACGGGTTACAAATCGAAGATTAAAGAATCGAATATTTCATTTTACTTCATTTCATTTCATTTCACTTAATGAATTTCACTGTTTCCACAAAAAATATATTTGTAAAATACATCCAGATATCAATGAATAATGACAAATATGTGAAAAATCAGTGTATAGGCCGCCTACACACTTTAAATAAGACAAAATATCCTATAATATATAACAGTAATTCAAATCTTTCTAGAGTACCTTACATTCTAAATGAAAAATTAAGACTTAGTGCGGGGGACCCACAGAAAAGCAGATTCCTGTGGGTTAAAGTCCCCCCCCCCACAAAAAACAACAACAACATACAAACATACGCTGCACGCACGCTAGTGCACCAGAACACGCATGCGTGCGCACATACACACACAAACACACACACACACACACACACACACCAAAGAGAGAAGGAGAACGTACCAACAACAATTATACGTGGCTCGGATATTGCAAAACAATGAAAACGCCTTTGTTCGCAATGAATGATTAAGGTCCCCTTTACCTCATTGATATCATTTACTAGTTGAAATTAGAAACCCCTATTAAATGGCACACGTACTAGTATTTAACGCTTTCAGACGCAATGAATAAAAGAATTACGTAACATGATTGCCTGTCTTTTCTTCCATTTTTGCTGTATGCTGGGCGATGCAGCGCAGCTACTGCAGTGTCCCGACCACACTAATTTGAATGTCTTCGCATCGTTTGCTCTTGTAGTCTTGTCAGAATTTTTGCCCTGCTATCATGTGTAATCAGATTAGAGGCACCTATTGAAGGCTCTGTTTAAAAGACTTAACCAACCTCAACATACTAAATTATTGCGAAATGATTCCGAAAATTACCATTCTGTTCTGAGTAGATCCTTCAGTATTAAAAGTTCAGACTGATTTTTTTTTTCAATTACTAAAGTTACAAAAACACGGAAGTACATGCTTCACTACCGAATACACTTATGCACTTTATATTTATGCACCTTTCAAGACCTGTGGAAAGTATGCCCAAAAAGTGGTTGTATGTCGCGTTGACGATGTGCTCTCCTTTTCTCAACCCCACTGACCAAAACTTGAATCAATAGGACATAGCTGCAACCCGCAACTAGAAAATAAGGGTGGTAGGATTATGGCATGTTTAAGACACAGGAAAAGAGGAATAGAAAACAGGGAGAATAATACATCCTCCGTGCAGTTGCTTGGCAACATCCTCATCACCTTGTTCAGTGCCAAGGGTGTGGTCAAACCTTGGTCCCGTGTGGTCCGATGGCGTGCTTCCGGAGTGTCTGACCCAGTCGAAGTCAGCATACTGATAGTTGGTGTACCCGCATAACGTACCGTCTTCCTCGAAATCACAGTCGACTCCCCACGGAGTGGGCTGCACTGTACCTGTAGAGTTACGAGGGGGATGATGATTACGATAACATTAGTAATGATAAGAGCGAAGTAGTTATATAACAATAATTTTAAAACAATGATATTGAAGTAGTAGTAGTAGTAGTGATTATGATAATAATGTACAATGACAAGAAGAACATGAATAATCAGTGACAATTAAGATAACAATAGTGATGTCAGTAAAAACTTGCGTACAGTGATCAAGTAGTATATTCATTCCATAGGTATCGCAATCGAATATGACCCTTTTCCCATTTTAGGTCACTATTGTGTAGTTATACACCGCCACACTCATGATTCAGGGACAAAGGGTATCTTTTTTGAAATTATTTAATGATATGTATATAGAAATGTACACATGATTGTGAGATAGATTTATGTGCAGGCCAATAGGTGAATGATTTCATCGTAGCATATCTTAATCTATGCATTTTTTTTTTGTTTAACCTTCTTCGATAATTAAAAAGCTTTCGTGTGCTTGTTATGTAATAAATCCACTAGTTCTGCGTAAAAGTTCGTTATTTGAATATTTCTGTTGAAAATGGAAAATGAATGAATGAATGTAATAACAATGATACTAATACCACGAATAACAATAATAATGACACAATTTATGTTCTTATTCAGTCAGTATAACCTCTTCAGTGTTAACACTGCTCTTTCAAAGGACCATGACATTGTAAATACCCTAGCACTGTCGGGTACCCATATTCTGTACATCTTGGTCAAGATGGATAAAATGCGCAAAACTTCTCTTCCAAAAGTGAAACACCCTTTAATATTTGAACCATAGACGTTCTTTTTACATATCTTACACACGCTATACACAACAATGAAAAAAAAAACACCCACAGCAACAATAAATAAATCAGTTTATTAAAGGGAAATCCGGTCCAAATACAAGTTGGGTTGATAAGAAAGATTAACGGTAAAATTTTGATCGAATTCGGGTGAAAAATAAGGAAATTATGACATTTTGAAGTTTTGCTAAATTTTCAGGAAACAATTTTGTACATAAAGTTTTGAAATTTCCAGTTTTTCATTCAAACGCAATTATGCCCGAGGCTTAAATCCTGGTATATCCAACTGATCACTATTCTGAAGTTATTCAACCAGGAATAACATCATGTTTCCCACTTCATTGACCATGTTGACAGAAACATTGAATTTTCTTCGTCTTTGTGTGCATGATCAATGGAAAATTGTGAGGCTATGACATGTTAGCTCACTCATTTGCATATTCATGTCCACTGTAAAAGAACAGTATGTTTTGCAGAAATTAGCAAAACTTCAAATTTTCATAACTTCCTTATTTTTCATCCGATTTCAGACACATTTTTACCATTGAACTACTAAGTTTTACTTTTTTAATCAGACTAACTTATATTTGGACTGGATTTCCCCTTTAATGTATCAGGTTAGAAATCGAAGATGTAACTACAAAGTAAACCATAACCTGAGATCAAATGTTTCAAGATTATGTTCTATGTGTTTTGTGATAATCAAGTTTTTAATGATCGTCCTCGCATTCTAATCTTCATTTTGACGTTTTGAGATGATATCTCGCCCTGTATGAATTGCACATTCTCTTTTAATAAAGAATTATTCTTGTTTTTACTTGGAAGACATCCTAATCACGGAAGTTTACTAGTTAAAGTTATCCATGGTTTCTTCACAATGCATAACTTATAAACATAAACAATAAGGCAATCACCTATATCAACTGATGCATTTAACTGAGGAAACGGCTGTAAATCACAGGGATTAGAAACGATCTGAAACCTTGTGCCCTCGCTGACCATTGAAACTGAAGGACATTTTTTTTTCCAATTGAGAAATAACTCTATTAAGGTTTTTACGCACCTGTTTCACAACTCCCGGAGAGAAGTTTAATGTCGTCTACAGCGATCTCTGACGAGAACCTGGACCGTCCACATATTCCTTCAAGCAAGATCTGGCAAACAAAATCCGCGACCATATATATATATATATATATATATATATATATATATATATATATATATATTATTATTATTATTATTATTATTATTATTATTATTATTATTATTATTATTATTATTATTATTATTATTATATCCACACAATCAACCGTATCCGGACAAACCGCCGACACAGGAACAGCAAAATGCAAAATGCAATGACAAAAAAAGGGGGAAAAAGCATGGGTCGTTGGGTGACTAGAAGATGGAAAGTATACCGGAAAAACTGGTATCTAAGCAATAATTCAGAGCTAGGAATCAAATTAACGCAGAAATTGTAAAAATCACTTCAGTCGCAACGGGTTGAATTTTAGACATACGATTTATATGAATTCTATTCTTGTTTTCGGCACTTAAGATCACGGCTGGATTTCGATGCGCAAAAAAATCTGATAATAATGCACATTGTTGACAAGGATACCAAGAGTAATTTGCTATAATTGTATTTTCTATTTTTCACATTAATTTTTCATCGCCACTGTTCATCGCCAGTTGTTTATACTTTCCTCACTCAGATGGTAGAACCGACAACACGATCTGCAGATTGCTTATTTTCCTTTTAAAAAAAGAAATATAATCCGTAATGTAATTCGATTCATATGCTATTAATATGATTTCAAGAAAAGAGACTCTAATCAGATTATAACGAAATGTGTACCAAGGATCTGTCATGATGATGAATGAATAATGGATAACGATTATTCTTTCGGTCATTTTATGGCACGAAAATATTTGTCTCACTTTATCAATGTATCCGGAATTATATATCAACTTTATCCCCTTCTAAAAAACACAAAACAAAGCAAAAAAAAAAAAAGACAAATAACGAAACCCCAAACAAACATCATTACCTATGCATCAAAAGAAATAATCGTCAATAGCAAATGAAACCCCAAAAAGAACAGTTGCATCGGTGCCTGTAAATTCGAGGAAGACCCTTGTGTATTACAAAGAACTTCACACAGCCGGACCTGTTTGACAGCATTACCTGAAAAGATTCTGAAGAAGGTGGAAGTTCCAATTGAATTTGGAACCACATCTTTCCCCTACTTCCGTACGCAAAAGCGTTCGCGTCCAAGCTTCGGGTGGCGCCCCAAGGACGAATGTAGATGTTGAGGAAGTCAACGCCGTAACCGTACATGTACGCATAGAGCGACAGGCAGCGGGTTAGGCCTGATGCCGCGAGAAGCGGGGATATCATGATGGCGTTGTCCTCCAATGCTGCTCCGAGGAAGGGCATGGGATCAAAAACCAGGTAGTACCCTAGTAAAGAATATAGACGAGAAGAAGATCCATCAGAAACAGAAGTTTCTCTGTCGTCACCTTTCAATCTGTTCTGGTTGCTCAAAATATAATTTCATGTTTCCTCGTGCAGGATGAAGCTAATAGTTAATTAGCCTTGTTTATGTGGCTTGCGTGGGGCGCTGTGGCATAGTGGATAAGACTCCCGACTCCAACGGAGGACCCGAGCTCGAATCACGCCCAGTGCTTACGTCCTTGGCCAAGATGCTTTTACCCACCATGTCCCTCTCGACCCAGGTGTATAAATGGGTACCTGGCAACGATAGCAAACTGGCTAGGGCTATGTAGGGTAATAATGATAGCAGGGCCCTTTGCTAGAGCGGTGGCAACACTAAAGAGGGTACCCTGGGTAAATGAGACCTTATTATTATTACTATTGTTATTACCATTATTATCATTATCATGTACAAGTCTACAACGCTTTTCCTTGACTTTGTCTCTTGTGCGCTGATTTTATAGTTGTCAGTTCGCGGCCTTTGCGGCTTATGAAAAGACCTTTTTTCGTGCGGTTTAGGAGAAAGTAGAGACAAAAGAAAGAAGAAAAAAAAAACCAAAAAAAAAAACCAACTAACCAGTAAAGGGGAACTTTCTCTTGTCCAACTCATTTATTTTCGGGAAATTGTGTGTATTCTTCTAGTTCTTTCTCACAAACAGAAAGCACGACAGGAATCGCTGAGATCATAAACTGCGTTGAGTGGAAGAGTATTTAGAAAGCGACATCCCAATCCGCACTCAAGTCTAATTTGGACTGCTTGCATGCTCTCTGCATATATGGACACCGATGAGTGTAGATTGTAACTGTCAGCAGAACACTTTCAAGACTTTTGCTTGCCCTCTATACAATATCTCGGATCCTTTCTTACAAACATGGCTACGTGGGATAAAAAAAAGAGAGAGAAAAAAAAGATTGTCTTGCCTGCAGCCGTCCCCAGCGTGTGGTCGGTTTCCGGTCCAGTGAAGATTGACGTACTCGACCCTGTTCCCTTGGCCCTAGACCAATCTAGGTCATCATCATCTTTCATGTTCGTGTAGCCACAATAGTCCTTCTCAAAATCACATGAAATATCGTTCACTGCTGGAGGCTTGGTAGTTGGAGGGGGCGCTAATGTAGTGACTGCAAGGATGACAACGGTGAGAATGTTTCAATCACTTTACGGTATTTGTTTTGAACAATTCTGTGTCTAATCTTTCATGGAAATGTATTCATTAAAGTGTCCTTATCCTCCAAAAATATCGATATCTCATTGACTTATTTCTTAGTAATAATTTATATGATTGTAAATGTACGACGATTCATACTGATGTTATTACAAAAACATCTCGTTTGTGTTCATACACAATATCAACATTAAAGGACAAGTTCACCTTCATAAACATAAGGATTGAGAGAATGCAGCAATATTAGTAGAACACATCAGTGAAAGTTTGAGGAAAATTGGACAATCAATGCAAAAGTTATGAATTTTTAAAATTTTTTGTGTTGGAACTGCTGGACAAGGAGACTACTACAGCTTGTGATGTCATTATGAGTACAACAGTATAAGGAAAATGTAAAGAAAATTCAATATATTTTCATTTTCTTTTTCGCATAATAAAAGAGCATTTGGCTTGCCTCTTTCTAAAGGTAGGGGGAATAATATTACCCATAACATATGTCGGTAACGAGTCAAGGGAATGTGTACTTTTTTTAAAAGATGAAATTTTGTGAAATTCTCTTTATATTTCCCTTATATTGTTGTACGCATGTGACATCGTACACTGCAGTAGTCTTATCATCCAGCGGTTACTGCACAAAAACTTCAAAAATTCATAACTTTTGAACGAATTGTCCGATTTTCCTCAAACTTTCAATCATGTGTTCTACTAATATTGCTACATTTTCTCAATCCTTATGTTTATGAAGGTGAACTTGTCCTTTAAGTTTTGGTCAGTACTCTTTATTCACAGATTCCATCCTTGGAAAAAAAAGAAACACCTATCATTGCTTATCGTTACTGATAGTTCATCAGCTGAAGTGGAGAGAATCTCGTGCTCATAAAGGGTTATCAAGAAATAGAAGGAAACGAATATATATTTTTATTCAAACAGAAGGAGCAGACCTGCGAGGGGACGGTGGGACTTTGCTCGAGTTTTCACACTCCAAATTGTGATACTTGTTTTCAAGATCTCCTTTCACATTCCTATCTAAATTACATTATCTGTACAGTGGCCGTAGGTTCTTATTCCCTACCTAGGGAATACCGATGTCATTCCAAAGCTACAGGCTTATTGACATAATATGCCAAGTCCAGAAGGTTTTGTGTCTAATTCTCGTCATCAGCACCACTTTTCTACATCGCTAGAAAAAAAAAAGAAGAGATTCGTTTACATGAAAACTTTAAATGCAGCTATAATCCATACATGAACTGCGCATGAGTAGGAAAACGTTTAATCTTGTCAACTTACAGAGTGGGCAGTCTTGACCCTCATACAGCATGACGTCATCAATTGCGATATCGTCTCTGACGTCATCCCCTGGTGACCCTTCGAAAACAATCTAAAACGAGGGGATGAATACGAGAGAACATTATGATTACCATGGTATCGTAGACGGACGAGTATTAAGCTCTTTCCTTCATAAACATGCCGTTATCAAAGTAAACAGCTTCATCCATTTTTCAGTAATTTCAGTGATAAGCTAATCGATAGATACATAGATAGATACAAAGTAAGTTAATATATATTCGTTCATAAATTTCGTTGGATATGTATGTATATATATATATATATATATATTTACATATTTATATACATATATACATATATATAATTATATATATATATATATATATATAATTACATTTTTAATTATATACATATATATAATTATATACATATATATATACACATATCCAACGAAATTTATGAACGAATTGATGAATATATAGATGATATATAGCTTTTGGTACATATATGATAAATATGAAGTTGGTATCTATACGGTGCCCTTTTACTGGATACAGAAAAAATGGGTAAAGAAATAGTAAAGATCGAAGTGATGAAACAAATATCTGCATAAATACTTATAATGCATGCATTCATACATATAGGCCTACCTTATAGATAACAATACTGAATGGTGAAAGTAATGGTAACATTAACAGAAACAAAAGTTATGATGATAGTAACAATTATTGTAATCATGATTATAGCAATGATATAAAAGACGGTATTGACTATCAAAATTCTATTGCACTTCTTAGCGCTGAAATTCACAGCAGAGAAATATAGTCAACTTCGAAGGGTAGCCTAGCCTATTCATTCATAAATTTGCACGTACTTGCTGGAACACGCACTGGTACATACATAGGCCTTTACCAATATGTTGAATTTGGAACAACTGTAGATCAGTCTTGCACAAGAACACATTGCTGTCCATATACAATACACTCTCGATGCATTGGTACTTTCGGAGATTATACATCCCACAAACAAAGCGTTTGTTTTATTTATTTTTTCAATTTCAATTTCAATTTCAAAATTTATTTCATTTTGGACAAAACATATATATTTCACTTCCTTTGATAACAGAGAATAAGGTAAAAAAAAATAAAATAAGAATAAGGAAATTGTATACTGAAAAGACTATACAATAATTGAGGAACCTTATAAGTGAAATGTCTATGTTCTTTTCGAAAAATGGAATAAAATTTGAATTGCATTTGAGTTATAGTAATTAAACAATGTAGTAAAAACAAAGAAACAGAAGTGGTCGAAGTTAAGTATATGTATGACCTTGCGTAAAGTGCGAATAATGGAGGGACCCACTAAAAAGACAGAGCTTGTAAAATGTGGCCCCTCTGGAAGAGAACATTAATGGAAAGATGAATTCTGGCGTCTTCAAAACATCTTTTACGTAAGTACAACAGGCAGCGACTCGTCTACTTTGCAACTTCTTTTATTACAATAACAATTACTCCTACTACTTCTGCTACCATACCAACTTCTACGCACAACTCAACGTTTTAGGCCAATAGCAGGCTGCTACTTGTGAACGCAGTCAAAGAGTCGAATATTTATCAATTAATAATACGATATCGCAAATATTTCTGTGAACACGAAAGAAACTATATAGTGTAGACGTGCCCTTTACCATGTTTAGTAAAACTGACATCGATGTAGTCGACCATGTGTATCTACTCCTAACCCTTTGGCAATGACTTACGTACCCTAACGTTGCCACTGTTTGCCGGAATATTGAAATTGGTGTAATGCCAGTAGTTCCCCTGGTTCGACGACTTCGTCCAGACCCGGTTGTTCCCCGGCGGTGTCCCACCATCGGCCATGATGTAGACATTCAGTGTCTCGACATCGTCACCAAACATGTGATACCAAAAGACGACGCACGATGACTTCGGGTTTGATTTCACCACTGGAGAAATCAGACGAGCCTTGTCGACCGAGCTGAGGGCAAACGTACTGCTAATGAAGACAAAGAACCCTGGTAAGAGACGCAAAGGAAAATAATACAATGAGAGCAGTAGGTTAGCAACCTCTGTACACCAGAGACTTGCTTGAAAAAGCTACTGATGATTCCAAAAGTTTCCATGCGTTCACATACACACACAAGCACATACACAGATCCAAAAACATAATATATTTGTATAATTATGAATGATATGCGGGTGGGTGTAAAGAAGTAAATGAATAAATTCAAAAAGAATCTATAAATGCATGTATATATTCATAGTCTTTTCTCATATGCAAGCAAATTATTGCCTCCCAACCAGGATAATTGTTTTAAAATTACCGGTGATTCATATTTAATCATTGTTACACCTGTAAATAATAATCTTGAATCGTATACTAACCATCTTAGAACAATTTCAGCAATAAATTGTTTTACGGTCACATTGAAGAGTAGAGAAAGAAACAAATCTTCATTTTTGCATTACACGCCAGGCTTTAAATCGATTAGGGCTCGTCTATTACTTATTCTTGTATCTATCCACATTGTGCATCTCTGACAGAAATATAGATTGACTGAAATATTGTCTGATGTGTAAGATTTCCCAAGTATTCTTTCTTGCAAACCTCATAGCACCTGAATCAAGTGCAAGTGTGTGCAAGTGCGTGCGTGTGTGTTGGAGGGGTAATATGACTGGGTGTGTGTTTGAGTTTTCTGCTCTGACATCTTTCCATGAATATACGACCGATGTGTTTACCTTCATGATTACAGGTTTGCGTTTAACAAAATAACTTCATGTGCTAGACAAACCTTGGGAAGACGGATGACATCTATGTAATGTTTATCATGATGATAGTCAAATATATATTTTTTCAGATTTATGATTTGGTGTACATTTTTATTCATTACTCGTTAATATCGTTTGAATGTTTGCACGAGGACAAATTATGGACTGCTTTGAATGGATTTTGGTCAAATAGTTTGCGTCATTGTCTATGTTATCATATATCGGTTATTGTCAGTTACATCAAAGTGATTCAAATTACATGTTCATCTTTCGACGTGGTCTAGTGGACTTTCACATGATGATTGTGATTTTGGTTGGCGACTTTTATCTTACCCAACTCATCTCCCCTCGTGTGGTCGACGGATGGACCGGTGAAAGTATCCATGGTTCCTCGATTCCTCCAAGACCAGTTGAAATCATCCGTTTTATCCTGCTCGTAGTGGCAGAGAGGTGCCTGCTCGAAGTCGCAGGATACACTTGTGACGTCATCAACGATATCTTGCAAAAGGGTTGAAAAAAATAAAACAATAACAACATGAAGATCTGGAGTGTATCAATTGGAAATCGACACAGATTTGATAAAACACATTTTTTTTTTTGCAATATGCACACGTTGACCAGGGGTGGCATTCTGCGTTATCACCGTAACGACCATAACGAATAGGTTTAACAGCCAGAAACCATCCTTTATCAAGGGTATGAAGGAACACGGACCTTGACCTAAACATCCCTGTTCCCAAAGTACAAGAAGTTACAAGACATTCATGAATGAGTTTGGTTTTGCATTTATGGTACTTACATGTACATTGTACACTACATTTCCTCTTTCTACTTTCATCCCTCTCCCTTAAAGCGCGTAGAGACACCACGGTAGTGATATGCGCTATATAAGCACTGTGTTATATATCTATTCGTGAATATAGATCTATGCATATTGGTCTAAAGACTAGAGTTGGACAATTACTGGAAATACAATATTTTAATGGATATGTCTATGTCTCATTTCGTAACTGTTCATCAGAGGGAAAAGAACAAGAATGAAATCTGTTGAATTTTCAAATCTGGAACAACTTGTCAACAAATTAGAATTACTGAAATACATTGGGACGTTCATCGCTTACGATGTCCGGGACAGCCGTAGCTGGTAATCACGATGTCATCCAACGCGATGTCACTGGTATAACTCTGTCCCCTCATCGCCTCGAAATACAGCTGTAAGGTTTTAAAAAAGCACACAATTACATAACTAGAACTGTCGCTATGGCGACTACCATTATGCATGATTCTCTAGAGCATGTCTTGACAATGTGAGACCACAGTTTCACATAATTCGCAATAACTTAGATTATTCATTTGTCACAAATGCGTTGAGCGTTTACTTTCATTGAATCAGGTTTCATTTGGATGGATGGCTAAATTGTTCAAGAGAGGAGGTATTTGAGCATTTTTACTTGACCTTTGGCCCTTGACTTTTGACCCCATGGACCACAATTTTTCAAATAATTACTAACTGGTAACATACATTTTCATGAAAACACTTTGAGATATTTTAAAGACATGGAAAATTAGAACATTTGAAAATTTTCCCATGACCATCGATCCCATGGCAAAATCTTTCCTTACAGAAGCATTGTGCAGTAATGCATGGACAGTTTATATTATACATAAAGTTGATGCATTGAGTAATCTCCAATTTCTTTTAATAATTTCAACATTTGATAGTAGATTTTAGCATGTTAACCTGACCTCTGTCCCTTGATATTCGATCCCATGGGCACAAAATTCCCCAGAGAATCGCTGTTAGGCAGTGCACGCATACGTACTAGGCTTCATGCTGATATCTTTGAGCCGTATCCGAGATATGGGGAGCAAAATGTAAAATTCTAACACTTTCAATTGATCTTTGACCTTCTAACCCATGTCCCAAAACTTTCCCAGAGAAGCTTTATCTTACAATACATGGAAACACTAAGTTTTAAGAAAATACCTTTAGGCATGGCATAGACATGGAGTAAACTGTGAAATGTTGAGAATTTTACCTTGAACTTTGACCCATAAGTCAAGGTCAAGTGCACATGCTAAAATGTCACATTTTTATCTATATTTGGAAATGACTCTAAATATCATCATGTATTAAAGGCTTACAAACGCATATTGGACCAGACAGTGTTCCTCTTGGGACTTTTGGGTAACGGGTCAAAGGTCATGGGTATGAGGGAAACAGTGAAATGTCGAGAATTTGCCCTTGACCTTTGACCCCATGACCCCCAAATCCCTAGAGAATCACTGCCAGGCTCAATATGCATATGTGAGATTTTTTTAATTACATAAGAATATCTTACGCTACTTCCAAATATGGAGAAAAAAGTGACATTTTAGCATTTGCACTTGACCTATGACATTTTACCTTTGACCTCACGGCCCAAAACTATTCCCAGAGAAAATTTACTTGTGAAATACTTATATACTAACATTTTCGAAAAAAATGCCTTCTGGCATTCCAAAGATATTGGCTAAATTTCGAAATTTCGAAATTTTGAGAATATGTCCCTGACTTCTGACCTTTGACCTTGAGCAGGATCGCCTAATAGTTGATAGGCACAACTCTTACATACATATTATGCCAAGTGTCCAGGGATACCCAAATAGTCTTTTAAGCTGTTCACAAAATTGATTACGGACGGACGAAACGGAGGGAAACATAATACCTCCGGCGACACTTCGTGGCGGAAGCATAAAAATCACGTAAAGGCTGCGTAAACACAGGCTTTTCTAACAACTTTAATACTCAAGATGTACTTGAGGCAAATGAACTCATGACCATGGTAAGAACCATTTTCTTCGATTGTATTGCTGAGACTTTTGTTTCAGAGCATGCAGACCAGAGGTTTTGTTGTGCACATGTTTTTGGATGGGGGGGGGGGGGATAACAAGTGAAGGGAGAATAAAAACTTATAACCAGAATCAAGAGATATCGAAATGCGTGTACACGTATTCATCAATCTACATGTATGTCCATGTTAATTATGGGAAGAATAAATTGGTATTCACATTAAAATCCTTGGGTGTCTTAATCTCTGCTTCGGCACCCCTCCAGATATCCCCTCTGTTTCCGCTGATCCACCAAATGGGATCGCCCAGTTGCGTTGAGCTCTCGTTGCGCAAGTAGACACTCAATTCGCCTGCCGCCTCGCCGTACATGTGATAGAAGAAGACCACGCAGAAGGTTTCCTTGTCGTTGTCTTGGACACCGCGAAAGAGTGGAGTGATGATGCGCGCCTTTATATTGGCAATCAGTCCAGTCGCTTCGATGTAAACGTAATAGCCTGCAAAGATTCAATATCTTTAGAATCTACCATCATATCCCATCTCAAAGGTGTTTGTACATTATGTCATCGACATTGTAGGTGAGCTGGTAAGTGTTAACCGATCTTATTTTTACCTGTATACAGGACTGTAGAATAAATATCTAACCCAATGTAGGTACTTCCTCGTTTTACCAGCCCCGACAACTTATGAGGAAATGTATTTAAAGTAAATAGTGTGAAAATGAATTATCTTTTATCTTTATCAGAATTTGTAAACAGGAATGACTTTTTTTTTTGCACTTACGACCTATAGTTAGATGCATGCTATAAAAATGATGTTGCCATATATAGCATTATACGTAGGCCTACAGTTACAACTATAAACAAGATTTTTATCATGATGACGCAGTTTGAGATTATAGGAATCTCAAATGATTCTCAAATGATGTTCACCTGTTCCGGTGGTGTGATCGGAGGTGGGGCCTGTGTCCATCGAGCTTGTCGAGCCCTTCTGCCGGACGAAGTTAAAGTCGTCCTGGTTATCCTGCGTTATGCCGCACCAGTCACTGTCAAAGTCGCACTGGAAGGAGTCTGAAACGGAAAGTTGTATAAGATTTGGCAGCGTGACATAATAACGGTGATAATAATAATGATGGCGATGATAATATTAATGATGATGATTATGATTATCATTACTATTATTATTTATTATTATCATCATTAAAATAATAATGAAGTCTTAGATTAGTAAAGTAAGCTGTTCAAAGAGCTCACAGACTGACAGAGATCAACTCAAATGAGAGTTTGAACAAATCTGTTTTCTTGAGGATCCTAGACACAACGGAAAATAGAAAAAGTTTGCTCGGTAAAGACAGATGCTGCGGGCGGTATCTCGTGAAGAAAACCAACCAGTTTTGACAGATTTCATGACACGAATATTTCGTAATACCTCATAATAATAGCCTGTTTCAGGAAACGTTTTCTTTTGCTTCGACACTCTTTTTCATTTGGCTTTCATACTAAAGTTTTGCTTCTTGTTTAAATGGCTTAAAGTACGACAAAAATGTTGGTTGTAAACACTGGCGTAGCCAGGGGGGGGGGGGGGCGATGGGGGCGGTCGCCCCCCCTAAGATTTGGACCGGGGATTTGGGAGGCGGAAAAAAAAAATGCGTGTATACTGTATGCATGCACATGAAGCGGGTCTCCTTTGCAACCTTTCATCAAATAAGATATTTTTTTTGAATATTTCACTCAAAGTGTGCACCAGATCGTTGAATTTCAATTCAAAATATGCAAAATCTCTCGTGCTTGGGAGGGGGTATCCCCCTCCCAAACCCTCCCCCTCTGTGCCTCTTTCCATAGCTTAGTACACTTTTTAGATTTACAAAAAAAAAAAAAAAAATATGAATAATTCTGAGTGCACAAGACTTATCATTTATATTCCGAAAACTCAAGGTTCCCTCATGTATAAGGGGAATTTTCCCTTTTAATCGACCCTTTCCTCCCTCAGCCCCCCCCCCCCCCATCATTTTTTTTTTTTTTTTTTGGTGATTTCCCAAATGTTGATTCCATCAAATATGCGTACCAGGTATACGAGATATCTCAATTTCAACCTTAAAAAGGCAAAAGCTCCATCGGAAGGGA
Organism: Diadema setosum; assembly: GCF_964275005.1. Lineage (NCBI taxonomy): Eukaryota > Metazoa > Echinodermata > Echinoidea > Diadematoida > Diadematidae > Diadema > Diadema setosum. The sequence goes on along the minus strand of NC_092691.1, from coordinate 26,297,836 downwards.
AGGGTGGAGATAACACTCGCCCATGCCTTCTCCCTGCTCGCCCGCCCCTCCCCCCCCCCCTTCCGCCATGCATAGAAGTAGACTGTGGCTATACCCAGATCGCTTTATTTCAATTCTAAAAACGCAAAAGCTCCGCGAGCGGGAGGGGGAATCCCCCTTCCCCTAAGCTCTACCTCACTAGACTTTATACATACACACAGATGGTGCACTTTCGGAATAAGAGCTAAATTCCGTGATTTTAACACTTCGATGAAAAAGTATTGCACCAAAAATTTGCACCAGATCGCTGAATTTCAGGTCTGAAAACGCAAAATCACCTTCGTGTGGGAGGGGATATGCCCCTATCTACACCCTCGTGTGCATGTTTTTTCTGTTTGATTGCTGAACTGCAGACAACGTTCATGATATTCAGTGTAAGAATTAATACAAGAAGATTGTTTAAATGATATACCATTTTATAGGCAAATTGTTCAATAATAATCTACACTAAAATATACTGCAACCTTAAACAAGTGGGACTGTTTCAACTCGTTAAAACACGCAAAAACATGCATCAAATTGCACAATTTGCAACATCAAAATGCAAAAAGTTCTCACCGTGGGAGGGGGGACACCCCCCTCCCACACCCTCCCCTCCCCCTTCGCTCGCTCCGCTCGCTCGGGTTCAGTCGCGTTCATGACATTCAGTGAAAAGAATTAACACAAGTACCATTAATGTAGGCAAATTGTTCAATAATAATCTACATCAAAATATACTGCTACCTTAAACAAGTGGGACTGCTTCTCGTCGATAAAACGCGCAAAAACATGCATCAAATTGCACCATTTACAACATCAAAATGCAAAAAGTTCTTACCGTGGGAGGGGGTACCCCCTCCCACACCCTCCCCTCCCCTTCGCTCGCTCCGCTCGCTCGGGTTCAGTCGCGTTCATGACATTCAGTGAAAAGAATTAACACAAGTACCATTAATGTAGGCAAATTGTTCAATAATAATCTACATCAAAATATACTGCTACCTTAAACAAGTGGGACTGTTTCTCGTCGATAAAACGCGCAAAAACATGCATCAAATTGCACCATTTACAACATCAAAATGCAAAAAGTTCTTACCGTGGGAGGGGGACACCCCCCTCCCACACCCTCCCCTCCCCCTTCGCTCGCTCCGCTCGCTCGGGTTCTACACCTCCACCCTCGTGTGCATGCTTTTTCTGTTTGATTGCTGAACTGCAGACAACGTTCATGATATACAGTGTAAGAATTAATACAAGAAGATTGTTTAAATTATATACCATTTTATAGGCAAATTGTTCAATAATAATCTACACTAAAATATACTGCAACCTTAAACAAGTGGGACTGTTTCAACTCGTTAAAACACGCAAAAACATGCATCAAATTGCACCATTTACAACATCAAAATGCAAAAAGTTCTTACCGTGGGAGGGGGACACCCCCCTCCCACACCCTCCCCTCCCCCCTCGCTCGCTCCACTCGCTCGGGTTCAGTCGCGTTCATGATATTCAGTGAAAAGAATTAACACAAGAAGTGTATTTAAATTGTACCATTTTATAGACAAATTATTCAATAATAATCTACATCAAAATACACTGCTACCCAAACAAGTGGGACTGCTTCTCGTCGATAAAACGCGCAAAAACATGCATCAAATTGCACCATTTGCAACATCAAAATGCAAAAAGTTCTTACCGTGGGAGGGGGGACACCCCCTCCCACACCCTCCCCTCCGCCCTCGCTCGCTCCGCTCGCTCGGGTTCAGTCGCGTTCATGATATTCAGTGAAAAGAATTAATACAAGAAGTGTATATAAATTATACCATTTTATAGGCAAATTGTTCAATAATAATCTACACTAAAATATACTGCTACCTTAAACAAGTGGGACTGTTTCACGTCGATAAAACGTGCAAAAACATGCATCAAATTGCACCATTTACAACATCAAAATGCAAAAAGTTCTTACCGCGGGAGGGGGGACACCCCCTCCCACACCCTCCCCCCCTCGCTCGCTCCGCTCCCTCGGGATCGGTCGCTTCGCTCCCTCGCAGACTAACCGCCCCCCCTAAGATCAAATCCTGGCTACGCCGTTGGTTGTAAATATCAGCAAGTGTTACATTACAACTGCCATGAGTACATGAATGCATCTCAGTCAGACTATATAGTCAAAGTCCACAATGACGGAGACATTGTCAAAAGTTCCAATCACAACATTTCAAAGACAAACACTATGAAAATAACCATGAAAATTAGGGTAGCAATAGTGTCATTATCAGTTTACCAGTTTCCTGGCAGTTTTTGCTGGTTAAATCTAGTTCTATAATCTATGTATTGATAAAGTTATATTTGCAGCAGATGCTCAACAACTTACCAAGGGGACAATCACCGTTGGCGTTGATGACCTCAATGTCATCAATGGCCATGTCGGATCGTACGCCCGATCCGATCTCCGCCTCGAAGACGATCTGTATGCACAGAAAAACAAGCAAATCCAACGAAACTCAATACGTTGCCAGTTACAACGTTACTCATCACTCACTTTAATACTTAAATGTTGTCTCCATTATAACATTCTTTACCTCGGCAAATTGATCCGAGTTCATCTTCGGAACCGTAGCAACTCCACGGTACCACTGTTTGCCCTGGTCCCCCGATCTCTCCCACAAGGGGCTACCAAGCGTTGACGACGTATTGGCCCTGGCATACACTCTGTATAGTTGACGAACACAAACGGACACATAAACAGATAGAACATCAATGATGCTGTCAGCGCTGGTGACGGGAAGACATTGGTCTTCCTATGCTTTTTCGTTATCGCCACCAAATTATTATTCCTTTTTCATGACGAAATTCGAAATATAGAGACACAGCAGTCAGTTTGAAGAAACCATTGTTAAGCTTTAACATAGCCCCTTCACCAATTCTTTATTCTGTCTAGAGCAAAATGATTACTTTTGTTTTTATGCCTCCGCCACGAAGTGGTGCCGGAGGCATTATGTTTTCGGGTTGTCCGTCCGTCCGTCCGTCCGTCCGTCCGTCGGTCCTTCCGTCCGTCCGTAATGAATTTTGTGGACAAGGTAACTATCGAAACCTGTTGAGGTATCCTAATGAAACTTGGCATGTATGTGTATTAGGGGGTGAAGTTGTGCCTATCAACTTTTGGGTGCACATGCTCAAGGTCAAAGGTCAAAAGGTCAAGGTCAAATACATAAAATTTCACTATTTCCACCATATCTATTGAATGCCTGAAGATATTTTCTTGAAACTTAGTGTATACATGTTTTACCCAATTAAGATTCTCTGGAGAAAGTTTGGGTCATGAGGTCAAAGGTCAAAGGTCAAAAGGTCAGAGTCAAATACATAAAATTTCACTATTTCCACCATATCTATTGAATGCCTGAAGAAATTTTCTTGAAACTTAGTGTATACATGTATTACCCAATTAAGATTCTCTGGTGAAAGTTTGGGTCATGATGTCAAAGGTCAAAAGGTCAAGTAAAAATATTAAAACTTCTTTTTTTTCTCCGTACCTTGGAAAATTGTTCAAGGTATCTTCATGGAAAATAGTACATACATGTACTGACTGGAAGTGATTATCTAGAGAATGTAGGGTTCATGGGGTCAAAGGTCAGGGGTCAAAGGTCAAGTGCAAGACTTCAAAATTTTACTATTACCCTCATATTTATGCAATGCCAGCAGGGTTATTTTTTTACACTTGGTGTATGCGTGTGTAACCTAATAGAAATTCTCTGGAAAGTTTTTTTTTTTCTCTCTTTTTGCCTCAAAGGTCAAAAGGTCAAAGATCAAGTGAAAGTGCTGAACTAACTTTTTTCCTCCATATCTCGGAAGTGGCTCAAGTTACCTTGAAACTTAGTACATATTATGCATGTTCTACCTGAAAGTGATTATCTTATGAATTTTAGGGTCAAGGGCCAGATGAAAATGGTAACAATTTACTATTCAATTCAGAAATTGCACTTTTTCTCCACACCTGTACCTTGAAAATTACTCAATGCCTAAATGTATGAATGGGTCAAAGTCAAGTTAAAGTCCTTAAATCCCTAGATACATGCTCTCCTATTCATCCAATTAAACCTACGTCAAGGAAGGTGAACATTCAACACATTTGTGACAAACTTGTCATTCCAATATTTTGCCAATTTTGTGAAAATGTAATCACACAGTGTCCACATGTACTATCTAGACCTATTGGGAAAATCATGCACTATGGCGGAGGCATACCAGTCGCCAAAGCGACATTTCTAGTTTATACTTAAATTTGGCCTTGATAGGATCATCAAGTGAATATCTGGTGGTCATAATGAGGGCTGTAGTATTCATTCACATTGTGAAATACTGTTGCGAAAGAAGAATATTAAAACTAGACAATTACATGGTAAAGAAGCAGTTGTGGTTCAGTTGATAAGTTCAGGGACTGTCAATTCGCAGCTGAGATGCTCTTTCGTGATTTGATTTCTTCTCGTTTGGATTTTTCGAATTCGCTGGTTTAATATCTTCCAAAGAAAACGTCACAAAACGATTGCAGAATTCTGTCTCCCAGTTGTTAACTTTAATAGGCCATGGGGTGAAGCGGAAAAAGAGGCTTAGAAAATGGGTTTCGTTCCAGCAACACTGGCACTACTTTTTGAATGCGGAAATGTGATGTTTTGTACATCCTAAATATACAGTAAAAAGTTCTCCTCGAAATATCCTGCAGTTTTTGCGAAAATCCATATTTTATAAACTGCGACCAGCAGCCCAATACACATATCGTAATGGGGCTGCGGATTGTAGCATTTAGGATCATGACAGGCTAGTATTGCGGACAAACGTCAACCTTAAATCGAACAAAAAATTTTCAATTTGAAGACTTACAAGTAAGGTTGAAGTATTGACAACAGGGTTCGTGCAAGGTTTGGTTCTACAAATAGTCATTTTCTGTTCAAATTGATGACTTAATATGACTAGGTCGAGAGGAATCTGGGAGAGCTATGCTGAATTGACGGTCAGCGCAGGCGCACACATCACTGCGCAAAAATTTTGACTGGCTATGATGTCTGTGTGCGCATGCGCTGGCCGTCAATTCAGTGTAGCTCTCCCAGTTTCCTCTCGACCGAGTCATATTTAGTCATCAATTTGAACAGAAAGGAACTATTTGCAGAAGCAAACTTTGCACGAACTCTGTTATCAATACTTCAAATTTATTAATAAGTCTTCAAATTGAAGATTTTTTCCCGATTTTAAGTTGATATTTGTCCGCAATAAAATATCCGTCATGATCCTGTATGCTACAGTTCACAGCCCCATGACGCCGTGCGTATGGGGCTGCTGGCCGCAGTTATGCGTATGGGGCTGCTAGCCGCTGTGTAGTTCCCATAGTGTTTCTAAGCTGAAATACATATACACATTTGTAAAGCACTGCTTTTAGCCATATAGTACCTAGAAAAAAAAAAGTGAAGTTTTGGTTTAATAGTTGCATTATATCTCATGTTTCAGCTTTTCCTGATGTGTATCAGAGGTCAAGGCAAATGCCTTATATTCTGTTCAAAGACATGTTATTAATCAAATGACTAATCATTCAAGGCAAAAAAAAAATCAGAGTGTTTGTTTGTGTGTGTGTCCACGTGCATGTGGGAGAATCTTATTGTACACACACACACATACACACACACACATACGCACACACATAGTTATGAAGATACCCAAGTGTATTACAATATTATTCTACATGCCTTGGCCATTTATCACATCAGCATCATAAAAAAGATCATCATAAACATGAATACACACAATGATATAATACATGTATTGATCAGTGCATTACATGTATTGATCAGTGCATTACACATACACAGGTGCATAAAAACGCTGACATATTATATACACTCACACGCACACATACAAACTCATTTACACACATGAGACATTACTATTAAACAGATCATATTGTTTATCAGTAAACATATTTTTCTTTTCTTCTTCTTAAGAAGCTTTAATATATTTAGATCACATAGCAATCACGTTGTTCATGAAATATTACAGTACTTTAGAAAATTTAATCTTCATAAGATTTCCTGAAGTTTTCATTGCTATCATTAGGTTGGTGGGACACTACCTCCTTTTATGTAAGATAGCTCAAAATGATAATCAGTCAAATTTTCTAGTTTTAATAAATTTTCTGGAACATTCCATGGTCCAAATATCCTTGAAAGGGTGTAAAAGTTTTGAAAAATGCCAATATATAAAATAAAGGCAATATTATAGTTTACCCATTCATGAGTGAAAACTGCTGGATTCTGTATTGGAGGCAATGTGTACCTGAAAATCTTGGAGAGAGTAAAACAGGTTTGGCATTAAAAATTATGATAACATTGCAATTAACTTCCAATATCAGAGGATCTGTGCAAACCTGACTCAACTTATGCACAATTTTCATTTGGCTGGTATTAGTTTTAGCAAACTGATTTTGTACTCACACCTACATTGTACTGACCTTTCTACATGAACATTCTGTTTCAGTATTAATAATAGTTACATATTTTTTCCCCCAGAGTGGGAGAAACAAATTTTAATCGTAGTCATTCAGTTTTATGAAAAAAACCACACTTAGGAAAACATCTTTGTTCTTAGGATAATTCAACCCTAATCAAATCATAATAGTGGGCAGAAACGTTTGCTAAAGGGTGAACAATCACATACTGAGGCAAGGAGTCAAAACATGTTGCATAAACATTGGCATTCAAAATACAGGAAGCAATCTGTTTTACAAAGACATTTTATCATGCACAACTTTGGTAAGATGTCAATTCTTGAACATTAATCACATTGACCAAAGCATTGGTGCATATACAGTACATTCTGTTGTTTCTGAACTTTGCACTGAAGTTCTTTGTGTATGTGTGTGAATGTTTCAGTGGTGTCTTATATTGCTCCATTTTATCAAGGACAACTTATAGTAACATGACAATGTTTTCATGCTTCAATATTAATCATATTGACCTATTTCCCTTGGCAAGTAATGGGCAGGTTGACTCTGTTGCAAATGATGCATTTTACAGGCAACAGAGCAGAACCTGAAGAGCTTCCAGAAGAAAATCTTGATCTTGATGTGAGCGTCTTAGGGGAGGAAACAGATGCTCCTGCTGACGGACCAGGCTCCTCCTTCAGCTTTCGTTTCCTAGCGAGATTCAGGCGTTTGCTATCTATAAACCTCTTGTAGCACGTTTTCATGGAATCCTATTTAATACAATGGAGAAATGAACAGCAATGATTAGCCGTTGGATTTTGTTAGGGGGAAAAAAGGCTAAACGCTAGGGGGAGGGGTTGAACATTACACTCAATATATCATTAAATGTACGGTAGACTATTGACTGCCAATATTTGAATCTTGTAATTACCAATAGGCCCTAGTACTATGCCAGGTAATCATTAACACCTCATGATCATTGTCATCATCAACTACTTCAACTTGTACTTGCAGTGCAATCACTGATATTAAATGACAGCTTTCAGCACCTGATCACATGCAATATCAATTATCATAATTATGAATACAACTGCCTTATCATCATTAATACTAGTAATCCTTGGCCTTTCACTATCACCGCCACCCAGTGCCACTGCTTTATAATTTGGCACAACATAATGGTAATCATATGTTTTAGGGAGTTTAATTGTTGAAATTATGTCATTATTGTCATTGTTGGTTTTTTAGACCTATTTATATCAAATATTAATAAGTTAATTTAATGAGATGCTACATGTGTGTTTTGAGGGGGGATTCGCCGATTTCGGGGTGAGAGAGACAGGATGGATTTTTAATATTAATACTCCATGGCCATGATTATGAAAATATAAATTTACATGCAGTTTAGACCTTTTTCAATCCAGTCCTGTGCTGTGTGTCAAGATTTTTACAAAACAATCACCGATCAGCTACATCAACCTAACCTGGGCTGTAAATTACACAGAACAACATGTAGGTGCCTAAAATTCATCTAGGCTACATTATAACGGCGCTATGCCATGCCAAGGTGAAATTCAAGATAATTTATCTAAAATGTAACAGACACGCTATTAGACGGCTAAGCTACAACATTAGCGTCCATTATAACATACACAAGCAACGTTCATAACATAGCTAACGTTGTACTTGTAGTCATTACGCATATATGAGACTGCACTGCAGTGTCGACTGCTACGACTGTACGCACGTAAACTAACCTGTAAATCATCCTATGTACATGTAGGTTGCAGCAGTCCCCCTGAGCAGCTGAATCACTTCGTTCTGGTCTGCGATTTCACGGTCTCGCCCATTCAATTTGATCCACTCTTTGGCACACAAAATAGGTTTCGTCTATCTTAATTTTCGGCAGAGCAGACGACGTAGACGCGTCGACAGGCTCACAGGGGGCGGCCATTTTGACTCCTAAACAATAATTCTCGATTCGGATTGGATAACATACATCACATGATCGTTCGCGAATGAATATCGTACACGGCAAAGTGTACATATTCAGCTCCTCAGTGACAAAAAAGTTCACTGTTTCCCCCTAAATTACCAAAATACTGCAGGAGGGTTTGTGTCGAACTTTTTCCTGTAGCCTTTTTGGTTATTTGTTTACACGTAGCTGTGGAGAAATTTTAGTGCCGCAGTTGTCGGAACGAAACAAGCGAAAAAACCAGCTCACCCCATGGCCTATAACTGAAATGTTTAATTCCATATCGCCATTCTCCGTTGTTTACATTGGCTGTAGGTTGTAAAAATAAGTAAATAAATAAATAAATAAATAAATAAATAAATAAAGAAAGAAAGAAAGAAAGAAAGAAAGAAAGAAAAACGATGAAGAAATAAATAAATAGATAAGAATGAATATGTTTTCCAATTCTATAATATTAGTCCATCATTCAGTTCACTCTCTTTCCCTGGGAGACTCTTTTTCCCAAATACATCTCGGTACGAAGTCTACGTTCCTCCTAAGATGCACTGTTACTTCAAACTCCCAGAAAGAAAAAACAAAACAAAACAAAACATGGATGGAGGGATCGTGCTTTCTCAGTTACAGGACCAAAACTGCTGAATCAATTACCTGTTCAATCACATCAGCTCTCATCTAAATCGAGCTGAAAATGTATTTGTTCTTCTCACAAAGCTCAACTAGGAAAGGGTCTTTAAGAAAATCAAACAAAGGTAATGTACATGAGTATAGTCTGGTAAGAGTGCGTATGGTACGATGTTAGCGAGAGTCCATGTGTGTATGCAAGCGTGTAAACTTTGTAACTTGTTTGTGCTCTACACGAATAGAATTTATTGGAATTCGAAATTGAATTTTCTTTCCACCTTTACCTTATAGATCCCATGTGTTCACCCAACATGAAGTAGTAGAACTGAACACACTGCTCCTTGGAGGCGGACTCAGCTGGGCTAATCATTCGCGCCTTGTGGCCGCTCTGCTGGGGAAGTGAAGCTTCGGCGTACATGTAGAATCCTGCAGTGGTCAAAGGAAAAACAGATTATTTTTCTGAATACAACACAGTTCATAAAGTCTTTACACAGTTCATAAAGTCTTTTGTTTGCCATTTATCACCTTAAACCAACTGAAGCACATTTATTACAGGCTTTTATACATATGGACAAAATATAATCCTAAAAAAATTACATATTAAAGCAAAGGTGCATGCAAATTTGTATATAATGTTGTTTTCAAAAAAACTGAGAATTCAAGGTTTTCACATAAATCTTGTACAGTATGTCCCCGAAAAAATTACAATCAAATTTTCGCATTGATAACACCCAATATGATTAAACTGTCTAAATGCTACTTCAGAGTCTTAAAATATAACATCTTATCTCTATTTTGCAGAAAACCCCATTCAATTTGGATAAGCGGTCACAGAGAAATGTGGATTGTTGTAAAGCATGTCATGAGTCTGATTCTTTCAAGTTTAGCACTTCGATGCTCTTGTGTGTGAATACAATAGATAAAACTTGGAGGGAAGAGATTTCTGACATCCTCTACAAAACTCCTCATTTCTCTTTGACCGCTGAAGCAAATTGAATGGGGTTTTCTGTAAGTTGTGGGCAAAAAAGTTATGTTTGTTTGTTTGTTTGCTTTTATTTCTGCATTCAATCAAATGCAATTTGAATGCAAACTTCAAAAAGTACAAAGACAAAGAATAACAAGTGCAGTGAAATAAATCGATAACAGTACATAAATAGATTCACATAGGTGATTGCATTGAGCAATGTTGATACACAGAAACGTGAAATAAAATATACAGTATTTTTCAGTAAACAACAGAGATAATTGAATGCAGGAGACCACCATCATAAGCGATTAAACTTGAAATGGATGGAGGCCTCATAAAATGACTATCCAACGACATAACTCTCTTGGAGGAAGGTGATCAGGTGAGTGCAGTGCAGTTGCAGGTGAGAGTGCAAGATGCAGTTGAAGGAAGAAAATAGAGATTGACAATAAGATGACAATCTATACTATAAATATTTGTTAGCTCAATTGGTTTGGAGAATATAATTGTATCAAATATCGTTTAAGTGAAGCTTTCAAAGAATAAATACTTGAACAAGACTTTATATTATCCGGGAGATTATTCCAAATATCCGGACCCGAATATCTTATAGATTTATGTGTCACTAATAATTTGGGATTCAAAAGGTGGAAATTTCTACATATACGAGTAGGGTACGAATGGACAGAAGTATTGAACCTAAACATGTTATCAAACGATGATGGAAGTTGATGATGTATATATTTGAACATAATTACTGCTACTTGAATAATATTCAAATCAAAAACCTTCAATGTTTTAAGCTCATGAAATAAAGAATCAGTATGAGCCAGAAAATGCGATCCTGTACAAATACGTATAACTTTCTTTTGTAATTTAAATATAGAATTTATTTTGGTAGAGCCGCAAGTACCCCATACAACATTGCAATAACTTATATATGGGAGAATTAAGGAATTATATAATAGAAATAAAGTTGAACGAGGAAGAAAGAACTTCAGCTTGGAAATTATCCCTATATTTCTAGAAATACACGTTGTAACATGATGTAAATGCTCATTCCAAGTCAAACTTTCATCTATATATACTCCTAGAAATTTTGAATTCATTTTCTTTTCTAATGGGATATCATCAATGTTAATATGTATCAACGTATCTTCATTATGAGAATGAAGTTTGAAATGAATAAAATGAGTCTTTTTTATATTCAAAGAAAGTTTATTAGACTTAAACCAATTTGATACTTTACTAATTTCAATATTTAGAGTGTCATTTAAAATCTTAAGATCTTTATGAGAATAAAATATATTCGTATCGTCAGCAAATAGAACAAAAGAGAGAAGAGAGGATGTATTTATAATATCATTAACATAAAGAAGGAATAATAATGGGCCTAGAATTGAGCCTTGAGGAACACCACATTTAATTAAAAGGGGGTCAGATTCACAACCATTAAAAATAACATATTGTCTTCTATTAGTTAGATAATCTTTAAGCCATAAATGTGCTTGTCCTCGAATACCATAATGACTAAGTTTCGTGAGTAAAATAGAATGATCAAGAGTATCGAATGCTTTACTCAAATCACAAAATATACCTGCAACATGTTCTTTGTTTGCAAAAGCACTCGTAATTTTGTCATAAATTTGTGTTAGTGCTAAATCAGTTGAATAATTTTTTCTGAAACCATATTGATTGGGAATAAGTAAATCATACTTATTAATAAATTTAAGAAGTCTATTATAAACAATTTTTTCTAAGATTTTGGATATACTAGGCAATAAAGAAATAGGACGATAATTGCTAATTTCATGAGGATCATCTTTTTTATGTACAGGATTAACTTTCGCTATTTTCAGCAGATCAGGGAAAATACCTTGTGATAAAGAAAGATTAAATATATAACTTAACGGTTCTGCGAGTGGATAAACTATTTCTTTCAATAACATCATACTTATTTTATCAGAGCCACAAGATTTAGAGCTATTTAAAGATTTAGTGATACTAATGATTTCACTGGGACTTGTTGGATTAAGATAAATAGACTCTTGATTTTGGTCAAAAAGATAATCTGTAAAATGAGCAGAAGTATTGCTAATTTTAGTAGCAAGTTCCGGACCGATATTGACGAAAAATGAGTTAAATGAATTAGCATACATATTGGGATCATTTATTTTAATACCGTTTAATGTGATATCATCCGTTGGCGGAGAATCAGGCTTTTTACCTAGGACCTCTTTAATAATTTTCCATGTTGCATTAATATTCGAAGAAACCTTTTTCATTCTGTCAGAAAAATATAATCTGCGGGATAAACGAATCAATTTTGTCAATTTATTTCGATAAACTTTATACATATTCAAATTAAATTCAGTTGGGTTACGAATGTGTAACTTATACAAAAAATTACGAGTTTTTATGGATTTCAAAATACCTTTTGTAATCCAAGGATTTCTTGGTTTATTTCGGTTAATTTTTATTCTGCATAAAGGAATATTATTTTCATAATAATATAATAATTTATCATTAAAACATTTATATGCCAAATTAACATTGTTAATACTATAAATATCTGTCCATTCCTCTAAAAATAAATTCTGTTTCAATAATTCCACATTACGTTTTGACTCTTTATAATACCATATTTTATCATGTAATTTATTACGACCCACTTTACATTCACAAATTGAAAATATTGGTAAATGATCAGAAACTTCAGAACATAATATACCCCCCATAATTGTATTATTATACACATTCGAAAATATATTATCAATCTGAGTTGACGAGTGTGGATTTATCCTGGTGGGTTTATTGATAATTGACATAAACCCATATGAATACATTAAATGCATAAAATTAAGGGAATTATTGTTATCGGATGTGGGCGAAAAGTTAATGTTGAAATCACCAAAAATAAAAACATGTTTACTTTCATTACCTATCTTATGGAGATATAAATCCAATTCATCACAAAATAATTCACAATTCAGATCAGGAGGTCGATAGATTAAACCTATAATAACATTTTTAGAGAGTGGGTTCTCAATTTCAATAAATAACGTTTCTGCATATCTTAACGTGATTTCAGAACGGATTTTGAACTGTAAATTTTGCGCAATATAAAACGCAACACCGCCACCCCTTTTTCCTTGACGATCAGCCCTAACTAATTTATGATTGGGTAAATTAAAGATATCTGGGGAGTTTTGATGTAACCAAGTTTCACTTATTCCAATAACAGAAAATTCAAAATTGTTTAAAGAGTGCAAAAGATTTTCCAAATATTCAAAATTTTTATTCAAACTCCTAGAGTTTATATGAAGAAGTGAATTATTATCTGAACTATACGATACAATATCATTGAATTCAAGGGGTGTGTAATATTTACTGTCGCGCACAGGCATAACGTCATCAGGAATATCGGGGGTATTCATATGTGACGCCATTCTGTAATACAGAAATGTAAATTACCGGAGATTTGAGAGACAACAACTGCATAGGTGCTAATGTGCATTTTGCAAGTGCATACTACTGTGCAGGTGTGTGTACAAAGTGCAAATGTGTGTGGGGTTTCAATATACAATACAAAATTTGGTACAATTAGACCCATCTTGGTCACACTTACAATAATTACTAGTACGCAATTACAACAGATCACCAGGGGATAGCCGGACCACTCAGTATAAAGGTGTTGTGCTTTAAAACACGTACAGACAGTTATAGTTACACCCTGAATTTGTATTTAGATTGATTCACTAGTTTTTAAAGATATCATTGCGGAGGGTCCCGTTGTAATTTTTTTTTTGGGGGGGGACATACGTTACTGTGCTCATCTGTAAAGTCTGTTTCTGACAGCCCATTCAGCCACATATCTACCAACACGGACGCATATAAACACAAAATCAACATAATCGACATAATCATATAGCACAACTATAATACACTTATGTGTGTATGTGTGAGTGAGTGAGCGAGTGCTTGTGTGTGCAAGACGTTTAGAGCTCCTAATGTCGTGCAGTTATAATCCATGGATAAAAATCCCTGAATTTGGACACAAATCTATAATCTTTCAAAATGTATTCATATTTCGAATACGATATGCAACGTAAGATGACAGGTCATTTTGATTCTCGTGAGTTTAATTGCACATTCTAGCACATTCGAGCATTCCCTTTATTCAGATTCTAACCACATACATCTTAATATCTGAAACAGATCCACAGAAATGTAAAACCCGAACTGGTGGTGGAAAGGGAATAGTACCACAGTACGTTTTGCATAATTACCACCCTAGTTTTGATATATACCTAATTCTTGCTTGTGAAAAAAAAATCCCAAAGACAAACAAAGTGTTTTGATAATTTGTTAGGATATAACTTGCGACTGAGTCCTCTATCATGCTATTGATGAGAAAAACAACAAAGCCTTTAATCGTCTCGCCCACGGCTTTCCAAATGTAGATCAAAGGTGATTATACAATCGTATTTTGAAATCTATTACACTCGTAAAACTCGAGTTAACCCCAACTTTTACGATTTAGTTTAGAATAGAATGAACGAATACATTCAAATGACGGAAATTCAATGATAACACCTCGATTTTATATACGTGTCAATGATTTGTCTATTTATTTTTCTTTAAAGAAGGGGACAGATACGTTGAGCGATGTAGCAGGCCCATAGTTCGGTGGTTTGCGTGGCAATACTGCTCTTACAGAATTATGGTCTGAAGGCAAAAGAAATTAGTCTCTAGAAGAGCCAAAATTGATTTCTTGGATCGACAAAATATTATAACATAATAGCTTCGGCATTTTAGCTAAGTTCTATCAGAAACTATATTACAATATAATATATCCGAGGGTTTTGAATGAGGTTTTGAATTCGTTTTCAACGCAAGTATAGAGTTGTTTTAAGGCGTGCTAGCGAACAGGGTGAGATGAAAAAACGAAGACAAACGAAAACAGAGACGACAGAATTGTTGGAACAGTAACAAGGAAAATTTTTTGTTAACCAAGCTCGCACCATATCTCAACCCAAGCATTAACAAAAATCGGTAGGCCTACTCTAAAAAGACTCCGGTGTCGACATTTTCCCGCTCTCTTACCGAGTGAAGTGCCGGTTGTGTGGTCGACATCTGGTCCGGTGTCATCTGTTAGAGTGGTTCCATTTTGTCTGACCCAGTTGAAGTCGTCCGTGGTTTCCTGCAAGTAGCCGCAGTCGTCGCTTTCAAAGTCACACGCATAACCAGCGTGTGATTGGCCGGCTGATTATCAATATGGCGGCAGGAAAGGTTCACGGGAATCTTAGTTACATTTTAAACCATGTAAGTCATTCATGTCTCAATAAAAGCAAAGACAAAACAAAAAAAAAATATTGCAGTAACACTCCCAGAGCCGGTACCGTATAAAGAGGGATGATAGAGGTATGTTGCATCAAGGAGATTCAACAGTTTCCCTTTGATCCCATGCATGTTTGATGCGACACAAAAATATTTGAAGTATGTGCTAAACTGGAGCTGACCCACAGATAGGAAGACAATTGATGTAGGATGACTGGTCACTCTTTAAGGAAGATATGTCTTTATTATGGTAATTACTCTTCGCCGTCCGTTCTTATGAAACAAGAGCGGTATATTGGCCAACAGGTACAGACACGGGGATGTGAGGAACAAAAATTGCGCAAAAATTATGAAATAAAATAAAAATTTCTCGACTTTACAAGATTTTACACTGATTTAACATAATGAATTACACTAGAAG
Source organism: Diadema setosum (assembly GCF_964275005.1). Classification (NCBI taxonomy): domain Eukaryota; kingdom Metazoa; phylum Echinodermata; class Echinoidea; order Diadematoida; family Diadematidae; genus Diadema; species Diadema setosum. Next base: position 26,282,031 of record NC_092691.1, on the reverse strand, counting down.
ATTACACCGTATCAGTTTCATTTGTCAGATATTATCGGTTACAGTTTTTAATATTTTCACGACATACAGCTCAGGTCTATACACTTTTGCAATTTTTTTGATGGGATTTACTTTTGTTTGATAAGCTTTATCATTTAGTAACATTCTATTGCTCATTTAATAAATAAACAAGCAAAATGTAGCTGACATTACAGCAGCGTTCAAAATAAATTTTCAGGTTGCTCAGAAGGACGGCTGCATCGAACCCCGATCAACAAAAGCTCAGATGCAGCTGTGGAACTATTTGATTTTGTGCATCAACGGAAAACTGACAGCTGTTTGAAAAATCACATCCAGTTAGAACTCCGTCTCTTTAAACCTCCAAAGTTGCATCCTGCTCACACAAGTCTTTTTATGTCTAAAAGAAAAAAAAAAAAACCACGACAAATATGTGCAGATAAAAATTCCGTAGCACTCCTGATTGAATGTACAATTGGGAGGGTAGCCGCTTAAGACGTTAACGATCGAAGAGCATATCTAGCACACCTTTGCCAGTGCGGTTTCATTTCTCATATAGTGTGTACAACCTATGCGATATATGATTCTACTGAAAGAGAGTATATTGTGTTTTAATTAATTTTATTTACCATGTTAACTTTAGGATGTCCCAAGTTTAAGTTCTGCCAAGTGCTTTCGTTCCTGGACAAGGTGTTTTTACCCACAATGTCCCAAAAGCAAATATCGGCAGAATCCAGATAATAATGGTGTCACGGCCTTCAAGAACAAGACAACAATGTGAATGACCCTTGGTAGATAAATCGATGAACAGAAAAGTTTGTTCTCACTTGCAGCTGTTTGGAATTGACGACTGCAAGGGCTCTATATGATATGTTTCTATAGTAAGATGCGTCATGGATGAAACGTTGTAATTCTGTAGATTTGTGGTATGAGATAGATTGCATTCAAAAAGTGATATAAATCCATAATAAGACGAGAAGGTATAAACTCACCGAGTGACATGCGTAATGCCAGCATCAACGCACCAGCGAAAGACGCCATTTTTGCTTGCATGCATTCGGGAACATGCGACGTACTTGAGATAAAAGGCAGGACAAGTAGCTAAGCGCAAAAAAAAAAAAAAAAAAAAAACTGAAATCTGGTCTTGCCAGCCGTTCCTGCACATCAGGATATGGTGTTCTCTTTTTATTGTGTTTGGCTTCCAGCCCAGTAACAAAGGAAACGCCCCTTATTACATGTACAAAGTAAAGTAGAGATATTATATTATTCCATAAATTGACTGCACTGTCGAAATTTACACACACAAAAACCTACTGAGGGCAAGGGGGCAAGTTTTTCAGCGTATCTTCATGAATTTCGCAAAGCCAAAAAAAAAGGATATTTTAGGATACAAGATAATAAATAATACATGACGTTGAACCCGTCGTATCAATAAACTTTCCAGTAGCGAAGTTTTTCCTAAATATGACCTGCAACAATAAATGAAATCACAAAAATCGGCAAGCAACTATGAAGGGAAAAACCAGGGATAGATTCTGGTCTATCTTTATTTCATCTCATTATTTCCCAGATAAGCCTCAAACCTACTTTATAAATGATTAAAATATCGACAGGGCTAAGTCTTTAGTTCCTATGCATTTGCCTTAAACCCACAGTGTCTCTGCAGCGCTTCTCGCGTATCGTAGATTTATCATAGTTTCTCTCTACGGTTGGTTAATAGGCTACTCTCTAAAAAAAAATCGAGTGAAAATATTCACTCCTAAAAGAGTGAATACAAAAAAGAGTAAATTTAGAGTGAAATTGGAGTGAATTTTGAGTGAAAATGTACATTTTCATTCGTTTTAGAGTGACCTCAGGGATCACTCCAAAATCTTCGAGTGATCCCTGAGGTCACTCCAAAATGAGTGAAAATGTTCATTTTCACTCAAAATTCACTCCAATTTCATTCTAAATTCACTCTTTTTTGTATTCACTCTTTTAGGAGTGAATATTTTCACTCGATTTTTTTTTTAGAGAGTAAGTATTAAAGCGTGATGAGGTTAATGTTCAAGCCTCATGTTTCTTCATCGCTTGTCAAATTACCATTCTTTAAGCCATTTTAAACGTGATGCAACTTCAAATTAACCCCAAAAGGAGATCTTGTTGGTCTTTGTACCATATTTGCTCAAAGGCATTTAGGGAGACTAGCTATGCAATATCAAAGAGAACCGACGTTTCGGAGTATAAGCAATATAATTCAAAATCATAAACTCAGGCATATTCGCAGGAAAAAGTGGAAATCAAATCCTCTTGACTAATTAACTATTCCTGGTCCATTACTCCGTCACAGATATTTTGATAGTTTTGGATTCATCGTTATAGAAATAGATCAAAATTGACGTCTTGACGAAGTTTCCACGAAATCGAACTGAGGCAGTTTCTTTGTCCATTGACACATGACATGAATCATGAGTCAATCCTATTCACGCTTAAACAACGATAAAAAGACAAGTAGAAGCCAACACCAAGATAATAACATTGATCACGTGGAATGCACTATGTACTTCAAATTTATTGTATTGAACCGATATTGCTCTTACAATACCCACAATACCCATATAGCCTACTCCATAAAACAAGAAACTGTTGAAAACCAACTTCTCAACAACTGTCTTGGAGCACTTTTTTTTCTCATGTGTTATGTGTTATGACATGTGTTAACATGTGTTATGACGTATTATAAAATGGGTTCAAGAATGTAGCAACTGGAAGTGTAATTGGAAGCGCTGAAATGAGTCACGTGTGCGTGTATTAATTTCTTACTAACATGCACGCCGTAAAGTCACTGACGTCACAATGTTTACACTAGCAGTGCACGCTCAATCAGTTGTTACAAGTGCGTCGCGCGCTACTATACGCGCTGTCAATCCTGTAAACAACTTCTAGTTCGGGCTGCCAGCCGGTCTTTCTTGCTTGTGCATAACATGTGGCGTACGTATGCTCTTATACGTATAGTACTTATATGTGCGGGATTTCCGAGTGCGACGTGCGTAAATGTTTGGGACGAACATCTTCGGACGGACATCTTACTTTTGAGCGAGTGCTACATGTAGCTGACTGGTATTGACCCACAAAGGTACGTGAAAATGCTGTTAGTTTTCGACCCATTTTATAAAACAAATGATGCACAGGATTATTTTCGTGGCGTTAGTGAAGGTGCGGCGCACTCTCGAGTATTGACAATGGTGCAACATGCACTTGGCTGCGCCTCGTGCATGTTGCACCATTGTCATTACTCTCGAGTGCGCCGCACCTTCACTAACGCACTCTATCCTGTGCATCATTTGTATACAACTAAGAATATTTTCTTTTTTAAATTGAAATAGATATGGATAGGCATGCTGATAACACTTTATCTAATGGTAATTTATTTCAAATGGTTAAGCAAAACATATCACCGCTTCATTTATAAACTTTCAAGTCTGTGATAACTGTTAGCAAGTTGATGAGAGATGGTCAGGGTTCATGCGATGAGATCAAGAATTTCAATCTTTAGGCCATTTTTTATTGATACACTATCTTGTTTAAGGCGCACGAACATACCAGTTTCCGATACACTGATGTACGAACAAACCTTTTGAATTATGCATTTGTGTGTGTGTGTGTGTGTGTGTGTGTATTTATACATAGTGTATAATTCTAATGACTTCAGACTCGCCACTCAGACCACGCAGAACACGCCTTGACCACACGGGACATAAAGTCAAATATAGGTAAAACACCCAATTATTTTCAGTTAAGATAAATTGCAACTTTTGTATACATAGCGAGATCTTAGGTGTACATATTGATTACTGTTGTACGATTATAAGATAATATGAGTAATGTTGAGCATGATTATTTATGAGTAAATGAGTAGAATTGATCATATGAATGATATGTATAATGGTGTATGATGGATTTTGGAATATGATTTAGTGGTTTTTGATATGATTATGTTGTTGTATATGTTAAATAATAGTTATCATAATTTAGTGTTATATATTATAATATTTTGTTGACAGAATATGAGCTCATTGCTGTGACGCAAGACATCACATCAAATCAAACACTGTCAAGGCAAAATTCAGAGAATGTTATTGTAGTTAATATGATTTGATTTAAGACTTGATACATTTTAGAAGATGTTGATGCCATTATATTTTGGTAATATTATATATTTACATATAATGTGTATTTGTTTGTATATATATGTGTATATATGTATATATTTTGTTAGTACGTGTGTGAGTTTAACAACGTGTGTTCCTTTAATTTCAATTCCAAAGCTTGTGTTGTGATATATCTCATTTGAAGATTTAAGATATGTTAACTTGCATTTTGCGGTTCGTTTGCATGGAACACAGGCATCCAAGAATCAATCAAGACTGCCAAGAAAATTATTCTTTGGTATAATTTTGTTTTCTTGAATACTTCCCTTCGCTTCTTTTAGAAAAAAAAAAACCGACTCTTTTAACGTTTTTTTTTTTTTTTGTTTTGTATAGCTGTTAATCAATGATTCTAAACCATGTGTATTAAAACTGCCACCTATTATTTTTCACGTTTGGTCGACGTCACGTGACCATTTCAGTTAGTTTGTCTGACAGACATGTCAATGAAGGTCAACGACTAGGACTTGCCTTCATACTGAGTGGTAACGGTAATCAACACGTGGTATTTGATTCTGTGTTTCCGTTTTAGACAAAAACATACATACATCCAGGCAAAATCAAAAGAATAACTAGTTCTTTGTAATAATTGTCTCCACTTCCTTAGTAATGATCTAAATTTGAACTAGTTCTTAGAACTTCTTACACAATAATCCACGTGAACAATCACAAATACGGAACAGACTTGGGGAAAAAATAATGAAACATTTCCTCATCGCCAAAGTGAGATGCCGGTTTATCTACAATTTGAAATATTGGCCTACGTGTATATATCTGAAGGTTGATAAAGGACATAAACCTGTCAAACTGAATCTTAACCTACATTCCTGTAAATGGTGTTGCTGCTACGTGGGATGTTGTTATCAACATGTAGCATGTTCACATGATATTGACAGGATTGGTAAATTGTAACGCTTTTTGACTGAACAAATTTTATTCTGTTTTTAAAAAAGCGAAAGGGAAGTGCTATCCGTGATTTATCAGGGAAGGTCATTCATGACTTTAAGTCCATTACAGAATACTCGAGTTTTTGTTTTCTCGGTAAAGATGTTATGGTAAAAGGAAACTGAAAAGAAAAGATATGTTGGGTTTAATAAGCATAAGTTACTGTCGTTTCATTTAAACATAGTTAATAATACTCCGGGGAGATGATCTATGAATTATATATATATATATATATATATATATATATATATATATATATATATATATCAAAAATAGTAACTTGTTCTGAATACTTTATTTGAAGATTAATTTGACTGCGTGACCGAGAAAAGGCTCATGATGAACACCCATGAACTTTCTAATAGCACGTTTCTGGATGATGTAAATCTTATAACGAGGAAACTATTATACACATTTTCCTCATGAAGAATACTGTATTACACGCACGAGGTAAGCAAAGTACCATAGAATAATAGTATGTTGATGGAAAAGTGTCTTTGAGGTCGTGAAGAATCTCAGTATTTTTACAAGGTAACTTCACGAATTATTGGTGCGGGATTTCCAGGGAAGAGCATTTTTGATACATGACAACAACAAAAAAGAACAACCCGTTTGCCATAAATTAACATCACCAATGCTACTATGTCCAGGGAGGGGCTTTGTTTTGCTGTTTTGAACGCAAAATTTTCATAATAATTTCAGGCGTTTAAAACAAAGTGCTTGTAAACTCTCAGAGCGATTTATCGTGGATAACAAATAGTCAAGGCAATAGCATATAGGTAAGGGAGTAGTTTCAAATGGACGGCCTCCCATGTACAAAATGCAATGGATGAGAATATCCTAACTCTTCAAAGTATTGCACTACCATGGAAGCAGATGTCTAAGCGGTAGTGCTTACTCCGGAGCTTTTATTCGTTACTTTGTACGGGCTTTCCGTGGAAAAATTTCCGTGCCCCTCCCCTCTTTCAGAAAAAGGAATAACGTCTAGGTTCTTGTCCTTGTTATAGCTAATGCCGAAGGGTAATTTTCCTGTGCGAGAAGAGCGAGCGGCAAACCAGACACTTGTGATGACGGCAACGACGACGATCGCGAGCACGATCAGAATGATACCGACGGTGAGCAGTGTGTTGCCACGCCCACCTGTCGTAGGGCTGTTAGTGACGTGGCCATTGACCGTTGTGATTGTGTCGGACGATGCTGTGGTTGACATCGTGTTGAGTGTGGTCGGGTTTGACTGCGGCTTCGTCGTCGTCGGCCTCCTTGTAGGCGTCCTGGTCGGTGGGTGAACGTCTATCAGAGAGAATACAAAAAACAGTGGTTTATTATGTATATAAATAGAAAAAAAATGTGTACATCACCTAAAGAGCAAATCATCACTATAATATTCCAATGTCATATATGTCACAGATAGTAAAGATGGAGAGTGGGAAAACTTGGAGGTTAAGTGATGAGTAAGAAATCTGATTTACAATACGCTCAAAAACAGAGCTGCATGAAAGAGACCGCAAAGGTCTCAACCTCAAGATCGGTGTATGTCATATCAAAGGATATAACAGCTTCTGTCAATATGCCACATAGACTAATTGAGGTGAGATATTTCAGCTTACGCAATAAAATAATCTGATCAGCATGGTTCATGATTAACCAATGTCCTTTCTAAAAATTCCTCAAGAAATCATAATAATGAAGATAATAATGATGATAATCATTAAGATAATCTGCTATCCCCTTTTGCACAGAAAACTCGAAATTTACTTCTCTCCACGTCATATAAATGCGTATTTCATAATTTCAGCATTACCATCGAGATCAAAAATATCTTTCGATCGTTTGGTACTTCATAAGGTCACTGCTTATGGATGCATTCATCCAGGTCTTCATGTGCATGATATCATTTGTTTCCACTTGAAATATGGGCAAAACAAATGTTATGGAAAAGGAAATGGAAAAGAAAATAACTACTTAATTAAGACAAGGTGGAATCAAAGCACGGTAAGTTATATAAAACATTCCCTGCATCAAATAAACATTTTTTAATTAATGGAAAATGGAAAAGGTCGCGTTGATATCATATTTAGAAAAACTGTCCCTTTTTTTCAATAGCACGAACTTAATCTCATTTATTATTATCATTATCATTATTTTCACTTGAAAGCGTGCTGATGCTTCAAATTATTAAGTATTACTAAGAAACAACTTTGATACTCTCAAATAAACGAATGGTTGGACATTAGATAAAAATTCTTGTGTCCCCTTCCCCCTTCCCAATTTAATCACTATTAATTAGAAAATCTTTATTATAAAGGGAAACGTCATTACACTGCGTGCACAACTCGAGCTGCGTTGAGATTGCCACATTATCGACAGCAATAACACCGCCAATACTTGTTCCAAAGGTAGCAGTATAAACGATCTGAAAGATGAAAGAATGAAACAAAAACAATGCAGAGCTGACAAGCTGAGTTAGTTAGGTAGGTGGTTAGATATACACTTAGTTAGTTGGTTGGAAAGCTGACATCCTCCTTGACACGCATCACAAACTTTGACTATCAACTATTAACAATACTCCTTTAACTGATCAAAAACCTACCACAACCGGATGGGTAAATGACAGATGGTGAATCTTTGGGCAATTTCAATAAAAGCACAAACCAATGGACATAATCACATTATGCTAATAAAAGCATGATACTTTTATTTTTATTTTTTCCCTAAAAAAAAAAAACCCTGAATAAAACAACAACCCTGAATAGTACCTTCAAGCACTGCTTTTACTTCATGTGGTTCCATCATTCTTCACGATCTTATTCGGAATGGACCTAAGCCTTTGTTCCGTCATTTATTCAAAAATGGTTTTATGTTCTCTATTTGCTCTCGTATCATTGTATTTACTCTTGTAACTATGCATTTTTTTTTTCGAATTTTTAATTTAAAATTTTGATGTCGTGTTTTTCTAGTGATGGAATTGGCTTTGTCGTGAAACATGAGCAATAAATTCAATATAATATACCTGGAATGAGTCAACAAGTTCATCTTCGGGTAGAGACCAGTTACCCCGGAACCATGTTTGCCCATGGTCGCCAGTAAAGGAACCGAGGGCGAATCGCCTGGACGTCGACTGTTCAACGATCTCCACTGTGATCTTCTGTGCCGTGTCGCCGTAGAGGACGAAATCGGTGATGACGCAGTGGTCGAGACCGCTAAGGGAATGGAGTTGGGAGTACAGAATGGCGGAATTGCCCCGCCCGACGGTTTCCGCATCGGCGTACATGAACGACGAAGTGGCTAGATTAAATCATATGACCGGATATTAGGACCAACCACATGATGTGTATTTACAATACAAAGTTTACAATACAAAGTAACCATTCCGTTTCATTACAATACAATACAATTCAATACAATACAATACAATACAATATAAAACAAAGCAATACAATACAGTACATCACATTCCACTGTACTCTATCATGTTAAGCAATGTTACGTTGCACTTCATCAAGTTCCACCTTGGCATGCTTGGTATCGTCGTTGTTGATTTTATTCGAAAGAATAAATTTTTACTTGACCCCAATTCCGCATCTAAGCAAGGAGAATTTCCCCCACTCTTCAGGCAGATCACCCACCTGCCTTAGGTAGCGGCGGCGACTCCACGGCAATGTCGTCGTACCACTGCCAAGCGCCTCCTCCGTCTTGCGGGTTAGTGAAGCCGCACGATTCCGGACCCTGCTCGAAGGAACATTGCGAATCGGCAGGGTAACCGTCACACGGCTGGCGGATGAATTTGATGTCGTCTATTGCGATGTCGCCATAGGAACCAGCCTGGGTCTTCTTTCCCTCGAAAAGAATCTACATCGAGTTGATATGTCGTCGTTATGACGTTATGATTTTTTTTTTGTTCTTTTTTGCGCATAACTTAAGTAACGACAATTCTTGAAGGTAATGCCTTTCTGCTTGCGATGCAAAAAGTGCTCAAGAACAAAATGCGACAAACAATGGAAACACTTGATCGATCTGACACATGACCGAGTCAGTAAAGTGACGACTATGTCTTAGTCAGATAAGACATGAAATGGAACATCCATATATATATATGTATATGTATATATATATATATATACATATATGATATATACATATATATATAAATATAATATATACAAGCATTACATATCATAGCACATTATGCCAGTTTGAGGATATTATTGTTCTGTTGGTAGATCCTGATGAAGGCCTGATGACAGGCCGAAAGCTCGATTGATTAAAAGGGAGAACAAGATCGAGAGCAACGTCCGCCTCAAGTCTCATTTCTTTTACTATATATATATATATATATATATATATATATATACAAAGCCTACCTTAGGTGGGCCTTACATGCTTCGAAAACGTTCATTACGAGGTCTTTTACAAAAGCTGTACATAATACATGTCCATCTAATGTGTAGACCAATGTTTTTTTCAACACACAGCAATCTAAACTAGGGCTGAATTTAACATATAAGGCAACTTAAAAACAAAGTCCACGTAATGTGCTTTTTTGAAGCAAGTCCACCTAAATTACACTATATTATATTCATAAAGAAAGTTATGGAACCTCAATACAGAATCGGGTGACTGGAAAGGCGCAATTTAAAAACAGGCAACAGAGGTGTTGTGTCGATTCTCTGATTCACAAGGACTATTAACTACAACGGAGTAAGCTAAAACTTTGGAAACGGCTCCATTTTCGTAAAACCATTAGTCATCTGCTTCCTACGTCTCCACCAACCTGAAAATCAAGTAATCCTGTCTGTGATGCGGCAACGTTGACATTGACGGGGATCCAGTTATTGCCGTGGTTACCGACCAAGCTGAAAATTTCCCCGCTAAAGCTGTTGCCATCGGTCGATTCAATGTCCACGCTGAGTACACCGATGTCGACCCCGTAGGCATGGTAATAGAAGCGGAGACAGAAATCTAGGCCCCCACTGTTGATGGTCGGTGATCGCAGAATGCCGTACTCGTTGGGACGCGCCGGCTGGGAAGCCTCCAAATATACGTAATGACCTATGCATAATAATTTAATGCAAATTGTCATTGTCAAAATTACATAAGATTATATCATATGGCTCACGCAAATGCCAGTCAGGGATTGTGTATTCATGTGATAGCGAACTATTCGCATTGTTCTCCCATGGGCACGTGATGAGTGGGGGACATTTTCGTGTGAACAATTCCCCCCCCCCCAAAAAAAAAGCATCATTTTAGATAAAGAGAATGTGCATGCTATAATCTGTCCTCTTTTCTAATTTAGTAAGCGTTTTCGAACATTGTTGGCATGAGTAAGATGTGCAACGTGGGGTACCTAAGAAGAACGCTTCCGACGTTCTAAGCAAGATTGGGACCGCTATAGCACTAAATGCTCTGGCAGTGGCACGGTTCGGTTAACACCAAACTGAAGACGACCAAGGTGCTACAGTATTCGTCCAATGTACATACTGTATATAGGGAGAACCAGGGACAAAGTGGACCAAAAATTTTTGTCCAGCCAAAACGGGAATTCAAAGCAGAGTAAAACAAAACGTTTGGTTTATGTTATTACCTTAGGACTACCGCTAACAAATGACAGTAACATTTGTTTTCAAATTATCAGTTTTATCAATTACTGTGAATTTGAAAATAGTATGAAAATTAAATTTTGCCCCAGCAAAGTGGAATACGAAACGGGGCAAAGTGAAACACTTATCCTAGAGGTTGTCTTCTACGTAAAAACCCATATACCTCCTGCTAAATCGCTCTACTATAGCCTTGTACATTCTTGTATAGGTTTGAATGTCCTGTTTCCTTAAAAACCTTCTTACACAGTTTTAAAACTAATGAGTATCTAGGACCTATAATGACCGTTTGAACGTTTTGTAATTTTCCACTGGAGAATTTTAAGCGTTTTCTAAAACTGTAATTGAAATAAATAATTTGTAATGTATTTCGACGAATTGTATGCAATATTCATGAATTGTTATGTCACGTGACCAACCTCAGAATAGTGGTTAATGACATTGAGTCGAGATCAGATTCTGCTAGCGATTCAATCTAGCAACTATAAGAGAGCATAGCTGCAGCAAGGCATGCGGCGTGCGTGGAAACGTACCAAACTTCATTTTACCCACAAGCCCATTAGTTAACATGATGATGATGATGATGATCCACAGCATTTGTATGGCGCATACGTATATCTGTTATAGAAACATTCAGAGGCGCAGACTCCTCCAAGACATTTAGCAATTGAATGCCCGATGAAAAGTTTTGAGTGAGGCTTTGAAGTGATCCAGTTTGTCAATTTCACGGAGGGAAGATGGGAGGGAGTTCCATTGGCGAGGAGCAATAGAGGAAAATGCCCGGTCTCCGTATCCCTTGAGATGTGTGATGGGCACCTGGAGAGTAAGGCCAGATGAACGAAGGCCAGGGCGAGGCTGCCGTCGCTCGATTAGGGAAGACAGCTATCCTGGGGCCAGACCATGAATGGCCTTAAAAGTGAGCAGTAGAATCTTGAAATCAATTCTGTTTTTGATGGGAAGCCAATGCAGCTCAGCCACTAGGACAGGGGTGATGTGATCATACTTCCTCAGCTCGTTGAGCGAGCGTGCTGATGCATTCTGTACTGCTTGAAGTCTGTTCAAGGTTGCAGATGGAAGGCCAGCTAGAATACTATTACAAAAATCCAGTCTTGATGTTATGAGTGAATAGATGATGCGTTCTGCTGCCGTCCTTTTAAGCAGAGGTCTAATAGCTGCGATGCTACGAAGCTGGAAGTAAGCAGTCTGGCATACCTGCGAAACATGCCAATCCATCCTCATAGACTGGTCAAAGTAGACCCCAAGGTTACGGACGCTATCTGCTGGAGAGACAGACACATCGCCGACCTGAAAATCCATGGAGACAATCTTGTTTCTCATTTGTGGAGAAGAAATGATGAGGCATTCAGTCTTGTCGTCATTGGGTTTCATGAAGTTCTTCACCATCCATTCTCGGATATCTGACTGGCATTCGGTCATCCTTGTAGCTGCTGCTGTTTCTTCAGCTGCCACTCTTGGATCGAATGTCACATAAAGTTGAGTGTCATCTGCATAGAAGTAGGGTTCTAAACCATGTTGATGTGATATGTTCCCAAGGGGGGGGGGGGAAGTGTACAGTGTAAAGAATAAAGGTCCGAGGACTGCACCTTGTGGGATGCCACAGGTCAGGAAGGCCTCCTCTGACACAGTTCCATTAATGTTCACAGACTGTCTTCGGCAATGGAGATAAGATCTGAACCATTCAAGGGCAGTGGCGCCAACTTTGAAATCCTGCTGCAGCCTGTGGATGAGGACTTTGTGATCAATTGTGTCAAATGCAGCTGATAGATCCAAGAGAAGTACCATGGCTGCTTTCTTGTTGTCAACTGCTCGCAAGATGTCATCAGCTATTTTCAGAAGAGCTGTCTCTACGCTGTGATGTCTTTTGTAAGCAGACTGCATCGGCTCATAGAGGTTGCAGTCCTGGAGATGTGACATTAGTCTTCCGGCAACTACTTTCTCGAGGACTTTGGCAAGGAACAGCACGTTAGATATAGGTCGGTAGCTGCTCATCTCATCCGGATCTAAGGGTGTCTTCTTAAGTACAGGAGTGACATGGGCCAGCTTCAGCTCATCTGGAAACATTCCTTCCTGTAAGGAAGCATTGATTATCCTGGAGATAGGAACGGCCATTAGTTCATAACTCTCTTTAACAATTGAGGTAGGGATTGGATCCAGGGAGCATGTCTAGGCAGGAGAGCTGCGGATAACTCTCTGTATTTCTGCCGGAGTTGTGGGCGCGAGTGTAGTAAGATGCTCATCACATGAGGTTGTATCACTGTCTGACTCTGGCTCTACAGTAAACGACATGTCCGACCGTAAATTGCATCTTATAGACTCAATCTTACCAATAAAGTACCTTGAGAATTCAGAGGCTACACGACCATGAGAGGAATGATGCCCTAGTGCCACAGCTGATTCTGTCTTCCTGTACAAAAGCTTGTTGATGATGGCATAGAGTGCTTTTTGGTCAGATCCACAATCAACTATAAGTTTATTGTAGTAGGCAGCTTTGGCACACATGAACAACTGCTTAACTCGATTTCTTTGCCCTTTGAAGAGTTGTTTATCAGATAGGGCACGAGTCCTCCTCCATCGGCGTTCAAGCTGTCGCCGCGTGCGTTTTGCATTAGCGATAACCTCATTGTACCAGGGGACAGCCGGCTGTTCCACAACTACACACGTCTTTTCAGGAGCATGTTTGTCCAACAATTCCCTCAGAACAACATTATACTGATGAACAGAGTCATTCACAGCACCACAGGTGTTAGAAAACAGACTGGAATGGTTCAGGTCAAACCTAAGCTGAGTCAAATCAATAGTCTTCCACTTACGGTAGGTGATCTTCTTCACAGGCTTAGGTTTCTCGAGTTGAAGGAGGCAGTGGACAGAGCTGTGATCTGATATTGAGTCCTGGATACGCACTGAATTTATGCCTTCCACATCAATATGGGTGATGATCAGATCTAAAATGTGTCCTGACTCGTGAGTAGGTTCATCCACAATCTGCTGCAGATTATGATCTAGGAGAAGTCTCTGGAAAGCTTTAGTGTCATTGGATTGTTGGTTTTCCCAGTGGACATTAAAGTCACCAAGAATGAACAATTTCCCAGTGAACAAGGAATGCCTATCTAACAAAACTGAGAACTCTTGGATGAATTCAGTAAACGTACAACTTTTCTTACGTGATGGTGGTGGACGGTAGACCACAATTACCTTAATCCTTGCAGTACCATATGACAGATCAGTTTCCATAAACTCAAATGATTTAGGTTGAATGTTCGTTCTTACTGCTTTTGAGCACAGACTTGATTTGTACAAAAGACCTACACCTCCATCCCAGCGATACTTCCGAGGGACATGAGACAGTCTGTATCTAGAAGGAGTTACTCTCGCCGCACTCTGAGGCTCGCCTGACTTGAACATCAATGTCATGGTCTATCAGATGATCCTTAATCAAATCAGATTTATTGCATGCTGATTGACAGTTAATCAGACCAAGAGTAAAGAGAGCATGCACAACTACAGAAAGAGTTGAACTCTTCATATCTTTGGTTTCACTCTCAGTAATCTGCTTCTTCTTACCACCACGTCGGCTCCTGTGTCCATTGCGCCTCTTGTGTATGCCCAAGGTCTTCAGTTTTCCATAAGTAGAAGCAGCTAACATGCGTTGGTTAAAGCTCATACCATTCCATATTGACTTCAGTTCACTTGTGCTGTGCTGAATAAGTGACATTCCTGGGGAGAGTCCACTCTGGCAGAGCTATTGACATTGGTGGTGCTGAAAAGAAGCTACACAATAGACACTGCATGACATCCTATTGTGTATGATTCCAGTTGGTTGCACAGAAGAAGCACCCAGCTAACGCCCATGAACTTCAGAACAAGACATGAAGAAGCACATATGGGACAGGCACGCAGGTAAAAGCGAAATAGGACCACAAGCTGAGAAATTGACTCCACAAATTTCTGAGGAGATGAAATTCCATATCGATCAGATAGATGTCCAGTGGTATCCTGGTATCAAACTGGTCAACGAGAAGCACTCACAAACTCACAAATCACACCAGACAATGCAAAAAGCCAACAAATTGGAGAAGTCAAAAGAGGGGTCGCCAGCAAGGGCGCGCACACACCAGAAAACATGTTCCACCTTGCCCTGTCCACTTTGCCCCAGCTATGTATAATTTTTCCCGACATGCATCAATGTGCCATCGGCCAATATTTGGTAGCCCTGATACCACGATTTATGGAAGCTTAAACCCATGCGTCGTTACCACGGTTTTCGAAATGTTTCAGAGAAGCAAGGTAATTTTGCATAAAATACATCATTTTCAATTATTGGTTTTGAGGTATGAAAAACAGAAATTTTCCCTAGAAACAAGCATACAACTATATATTTGCACGGCTGTAATATCAAAAGATGTAGCCTCCCTAGAGGTTTCTTGGTGCATGAGCTTTAGATTCAAGACAGAATATACATGGGTTTAATGGGGGTGTTTCACTTTGCCCTGTGTTCCTCTTTGCCCCGGGTTCCCCCCCCCCCCTACAACCTTCCGGAGAGCCAAGGGTGTGGTCATTCGTCGGCCCCGTGTTCGCCGAGCTCGTACTGCCGCTGTGCAGCATCCAGTCCATGGAGTTCCCAGCATCATTCGTGTAGCCACATATGGAGTCGCCGGTTTCAAAGCTACAGTCGGCAGCCCAAGGCATTGGTTCCTCGGTAGCTATGGCAACAGAGAGAATATAGCCCGCCGTATCAGCTTTTGAAAGGGGTGGGGCTGAATTCTTGAAGTTAAAGTCTCTTACTCGATTTGTATTTATGTTATATCTTTCTTTGTGCATAGAAATCTGCTACAATATTTAGTTCATCAACCGGGTCAGCTTGTTAATATTTTTCCATTGTTCCACAAAATTTTAATTCCTCTTCAAATGTATCACGTGTATAGCTAAAATCTATGCAGGCTAATAGTTTGCCTGACGTATACTGGTGTTTAATGGTTAAAACCTATTTTCATGGCAGCTGTTACTGTCAGCCCTCAAAACATTTCATATGAGGTTTCCTTAGACACCAGCTTAGATATCACGTCGTCAGCTCGGTACCTGTGGTGCACTGCCCGTTGTTTAACGATATGTCGTCCATGGAGATTTGGGCTGAATAATATCCACCTGAAATGGCTTCGAATAATATCTGAAAAACAGAGAAATCATGGAGAAGACGGATAAACGACTCATTTACAGAAGTAAGGAAAGATTGATGTTGAACTCAGAAATTATCATGCTATAATACAGGCTCATGAGGATTACATGTAGCTTCTACATTTGCGTTGAAAAGTTTTTTTTTTTTTTATTTCCCAATATCAAATCAGAGCCCAACCTTGTGCAGACTTTTCTAATCGTGGAGAGTTAATACAACAAGTAGAACGCACTTTCAAACGAGTATGATGCTCACTGTTGATTGGTGGATGCAATTTGTAGCCATTGTGACAGACACTTTTTGTAGTTGCAATGGGTGTGACATGGAACTCTAGGTCCTTGAGATACATCACCAACCTCACACGAACCTCTGTCATCGAAAATCATGAAATCCTGTGTCAAGTTTCATGTCGGTTATGTTCCGACTCTACCTGGAAATCGACCGACGAACTTGGAATATCAACGTTGTGTTCGATCCATTCTTCGCCTTGGTCACCGTAGGTTGCATACTGCGGGTCGATGGAACGCGTGCTGCCCAATTCTCTGACGTAGACGTTGAGATAGTCCACATTGTAGCCGTCCATGTACGCGTAGAAGGTGAGGCAGCGCGAAGACGGGTTCGCCGCAATGAGTGGCGACTCTAAAATGGCGTTGTCTCCGTCGTCGATGCCAGTCATTTGGGGGTGATCAAAGGTCGCGAAATATGCTGACAAAAAGAAGAGCAAAGATCAATGCGGGGTGAGCATTGACATACATCTCAGGGTTATGTGATTTATACCTGTACCCATCATTGTCCTCAAGCTGATTTTTTTTTTTAAAGACAATGTTCAAACATGTTTAAGTTCGTTACTGGCAAAATTTCTAGCAAAGTTTAGGATTTTCAGGCTTAGGTGTGTCTACAAGAAAAATATTCAGGAGTCGTTTCAAAGTGTCTGAGAAAGAACACTTTACTAGTAATAGTCTTAAAATAGTTCCGAATGCAACCACAGCATAAAGCTTTCAAATATTGTAACGGCGACTTATATTTGTCAAAGATGGGCAGAATATAATTCCTATTCTGTGAAAGTCCCAAAATAAAGTCCTGCTATATGTTGAAGTTTATTGTCAAAGGATGCCGAGAGTCAGGGAGAAATTACAGTCATCAGTCAGAAATCACCGTTAAAGAAGTTTTATTATGAAGGATCACTTGAACACAGGTGTGATACCGTGAAGGAAATGTGACTAACTAATGCAATAAGCCAACATGACTGGATACCGTTTCTGGACTGGTTGACTCTTTATTTCCTGCGATGGTTACTCTCTCGCTGTTCAAACACGGGTTTCACTCTAAGCTGACCAACTCTTCACTCCAACTCCTCCCGATAACTTCCTCCAAGCAAGTGCATTTTAAGATAGGCTTAAAGTCGGTCTTTTAAACAAGCTCCTCTTAATCGAGAGAGATAGAGAGGACCAGTCATGAAGGTCACGAAAAAGACGTTCATCGCGCTGCGGAGTATATAGGAGAAGGACATCTTTGAGCACAGAGATAGGGAGCTCAAAGTCATAGGGAAGGAGAGGATACAAGGACAGGAGAAAGTCAAGAAGCAAGCACAAAGAGCTGAAGGAGAGGGAGAGTTAAAGGCAAAGGGAGCAAGCTGAAAAGGCTGAAGGAGAGTGAGAGTTAAGGGCAAAGGGAGCAAGCTGAAAATATTAAGGCTGAAGGACAGTGAGCGGTAAGGGCGAAGGATGAGGGCAAGGACTCTGAAAGTCAGGACAAAGTTGAACTTAGGAGAGCAAGGCAA